>NC_066293.1:4215000-4515000 GCF_905404315.1 Leptidea sinapis
GTAAAATATTTTTGAATCTGTGTTTTCGAGTTTTTTTTTAGGTATTAAGATATATTACATCAAGTATGTTTACTATTATTATACTGTTACTTTTCAGGGACATACAGGAGAATATATTAAAGATTGTTTTGAAAATATAATGAGCGAGTTTTCTATCGATAAATCGCAAATTGTAAATTTCTCAACCGACAGTGGTAGCAACATGGTTGCTGCTGTAAACTTATTTTTGGGAGCGAAGAAGAGGATTCCTTGTGTTGCGCACACTATAAATTTGATCATAGATGGGGTTTTAAAAAAAATGAAAGCTTTTCAAACTTAGCTGATCAAATAAAATCTATTGTGACCTATTTTAAACACTCAGTTAGTGCTTCTGATCAATTAAGATCTAAGCAACTAGCAGAAGGAAAGAAAGAAGGCCAAATATTGATGCTCATTCAAGCAGTTAGTACTCGCTGGAACTCTTGTCTGGATATGATGGAACGATTCCTCAAATTGTCTTCAATTGTCGCAAAAGTATTGGCATCCAGAACTAAGAATAATGTACCTGATATGGTAGCTACTTCGCAATTAACTATTTTGCGTGATTTAGTAACGCTTCTTAATCCATTTAAAACAGTAACAGAAGATTTGAGTGCCGAGAAATATGTCACAGCTAGTTTAGTTATACCACTAACGAACTTATTAAAACAAGAAATCGAACAAACTAAAACATCAACTGCTATTGGAGCGTCAGTACAAAATGATTTATTAAATGGTATTCAAAGTAGATAGCGCCTTTACAAGATAATCCTTTTTTGGCCAAAACAACTATCTTAGATCCCCGCTTCAAGAAATTACATTTCATGTCAGCATTGGCTGGTGCTAATGCAATATCCGATCTATCAAAAGAAATAATTGGGTTTTTGAAAAAAAAAAAATTATTGATTTTTTTTATGTATTTTAAAACTTTATTATTAATAATATTGATATTTAATGCAAAAAACTTCAAAAAAAATTTTTTTCAATTAATTATAAACAATTAAAAATTGATGAAATTTAAATAAAAATCACGTGACTATAAACGCGCCATGATTGGTCACCATAGTTGTGACGTCATAATGTTATAGCTATTTAATAACAGTACAGCGTTTACGGCTATTACACGTGTCTAGACAATAATATTAAAAATTTATTGCTAAAATACGAGTTGTTAGTTGGTTTCGATTAGCTATGTGTGATAAAGGATTTATTAAGGCAAAGTCTGATAATATTCCTGATGTTGATATATTTATGATCACCGATTTTTTAAAAAATGACGTTCGGTTTAATTCTGCTGAAGTTCGAGGTGCCAAGGCATCAAGGTAAGTTTGTTAAAAAATAATATAATAAATGAAAATATTTAATTATTTATTCTCCATTACATTAAATATAATTATTTATTTCATAAATTGCAGAGCATCGCGTGAGAGTTATGGCGACAAAGCTATAGGTTATGTTCAACTAAGTCGTAAAAATAATATTTGTATTGTGAAAGGACGGGTATGTCCAGAACACCGAGTTCGGAGTAAAGCTTATTCAGTTACTTTAACTATTAATGAAAAGTCAAAAAAAATTCAGGATGTTCAATGCCATGACTGTGCAGCTTCAGCAGGTAATTTATACTCCTATTAAATTTAAGTTTTTTGATGTTGTAAGCAATAATATCTTTTATATTATATCTTGTAGTATTCTTACATAATGGTACAAAACAAGAACGATAACTTTTGAGGTTCGACATTTTTAATATAAATTTAAATATTTAATAATGACAACAAAATTAAATAGATTAAAACACTGTATTTATTATTTTTCTATCAACTGCAATGAGTGAAAACTAACATTATGACGTCACACGCGCTCGGGTTTGTTCGGGAGTTGTCGGCGTGTCTTCGGTACTGGATTCAAATTTTTTTTTTTATTTTCAAATAACTTTTGAATTATTGCGAAAAAAAAAATAGTTTTGTTATAAAACTAATATATAATCTTTCCATTTATCACAAAAAAAAATTTTTTTCAAAAACCCAATTGCAGAACACAAAATAAGAGGAAATCGTTCACCTACAGTAGGCGCTTCTCCACGTGGAGAAAAAGAAATAACTTCATCATTATGGGATCGACATGAAGATATGCTCTTGAAAAATATGGCTAATGCCAATGAAGTTTCTGGCAGAAGTTTTGGTACAATACCTGCTGAATTAAAGCAGTATTTAGATCAGCCAAATATTTCAAGGTCATCAAACGCCCTGAAATTTTGGATTGATAGTAGGCATTTTACTCCCGTCCTACCAGAAATAGCAATTAAATATTTAATTTCTTCTGCTACATCTGTAGCATCTGAACGAGTTGCTTCTACAATCAATCTTTTAGTGCCTAACAATATCGTAGTAGCCAAACAGCTGAACATATAAAACAAAGAGTATTTTTAAAAACTCTTACTGAAAAATATTGGTATACATAATTGTTTTATTTAAATTTAAAAAATAATTACTAAGAACTATAACCTAATACTTATGTACATTCATAATTTAATTTGTTTAATAAATCCACTGGACTATAAATTGTGTAATCATTTTTGAGCTGACTTACGATTTTTTTTTAAATAAAGCCGATATATCGAAATATCGATATTTTTTTCGATTTATCGAACTCCGATATTGATATATTTAAAAATATCGATATATCGAAAATCCGATATTTTAAAATATATCAACAGTCCTGGTTGCAACCCTAAGGCTGCCAGTCCACCAGAGCGGAGCGAGGCAGCGGAGCCGAGAAACGAAGAAATATTAACCAATAGGATTGCACAAAATCTCCGCTCCTCTTAAGTGGACAGGGACTTGCGAGCTAGTTTAAAATTTCATATAAAACCGGTATGCGGAGCGGGGAAACGGAGCGGGGAAACGTGCGGGGATGCGGAGCGGGGAAGCGAGTGCGGGCGCGGGCGCACTTTGCGCCGGCAGTGTGCCGCCGTATTCCGACCAGTGCGTATGTGACCGAAGATAATGGATGAAAAACTTATTGAAAGTGTGAAAAAGTTTCCGTGCATTTGGAACACATCTTCAGAATTTTACAAATGCAACGAAACAAAAGATGCTGCGTGGGACCAAATTATCATTGAAACAAACATATCGGATGGTAAATAATATGTATCTTTATTCTATAATACCTTCTAGTAGGTACATATTGATATCTTTTTTTTTATTTAACAAAATAGCCTATATAATGTAATAGCCTAAATAGTTAAATAATGTCCGCAGCTGGCCAAATTATCTATATCTGTCTCACATCACTGACTATTATAGATTCTTTTCAAAATTCGAGTATCTTGCCATGGTACCTTCCCCTGATTATTAAAGTATGAACAATACATTTCACGAACTTGATAACCATCGTTACTAGAATGTTGTGTTTCTATAATATCACCAACTGATAATAATGATTGCTCCATGTTATTTTCAATATTGTTTATATAATTAGGTTGTCTTTGAATTAAATAATTGTGCAAAACACATGTTGCTTTTATTACCTTGTCAACTGTTTCTATTTTGCATTCAAAATCTTTATGATACACGTACCACTTTCTCGTCAATACACCGAAAGTTGCCTCAACAATACGACGTGCTCTTGATAATCGGTAATTAAAAATTTTTTTTTCTGCGTTAAGTCCATCACGTGGGTAAGGCCTCATAAAATTTTCCATTAATGGAAAAGCTTCGTCTCCTATAAATACGAACGGCATTTTTGCTCCACCTTGATAAAATGGTACCGGCTGAGGTAAATTCAATCTCTTTTCTTTTAGACTCTTTCCGAAAATGCTGTTATCAAAAATTCCTGCATCAGAAAATCTTCCCATAGATCCCACATCAGCCATTATGATTTTCCTTTTGGCATCAGCTAAACACATCAATACTACAGAAAATCTCTTTTTGTAGTTGAAAAACGAGGACCCGGTTTTCGAGGGAGCCTTGATATATACGTGCTTGCCATCAAGAGCACCTATACAATTTTTAAATTGCCATAGTTCATCAAAATCTTTTGCGATTTCTTTCCAGTCGTTTTCTGTTGGTTGTGACATGACAAGAGGTTGCAATATATTCCATAAAGCATCACAAACCTCCTCAACAATTCTTGATACACTTTTCAATCCAATTCTAAAATTCTCTCCCATCGTTGTAAATGACTGGCCGGTTGCTAAATACCTAAAAAAAAACGTATTTAATTGTACTTCGCGTAAGTGATGTAATATTTTTGTCATAAATAGACCATGTAATACATTTTTGTGTTTGTTGATTGTTTCAGTTACAACTGCCAAGTCGCGATGGAAACAACTGAGAGATAACCATCGGGATGCCTTAAAAAGACAAAATGCAACAAGGAGTGGACAGGCTAGAAAACAACGAAAAGAATGGAAATATCAAAAAGCCATGTCATTTTTATTGCCTTACATGAGTAACAGAGACCGGTCAACAAATTTTACGCCCCTGGACCACTCAGTAAGCGAAACTTCAAATCCGCCAAATACCATTGAAGAGAGTTCACGGGAATCATGCAATTTTTTGCCATCAAATTCAAATAATCTTCCTTCTGCCGATGATCCTAAGAATCCAACAGCTTCGGAATCTCTTCCATCAACATCCAAAAAAAGAAAGAACGATGAAATTCTAGATTATTTAAAAAAAAATCAAGAACGCCGCGAAGTGTTGGAACGAGAACGGATAGAACTTAAAAACATGATGTCAGCCAGTGATAAATACGATGAAATAGACTTATTTTTTTTAAATTTGGCTGCATCGACAAAAAAGCTGCCGTATTATTTTCAACTTCAAATTAAAAAAACCTGCTTTAATGCGGTAATGTCAGCTGAAGAAAGTAATCTTCAACATAGTTGGTATTCTCCGAATAATTATGGTTATTCTACAGGCTCAACACCTACATCAGATAACATCAACACTAGTATCGATACTCCTAGTGCTTCAGATAATATCAACACTAGTATCAATATTCCTAGTGCTTCAGATAATATCAACACTAGTCTTAATATTCCTAGTGCTTCAGATAATACCAACACTAGTGTCAATATTCCTAGTGCTTCAGATAATATTAACACTAGTATCATTAATCCTAGCGCTTTACAAATTCCAACAACCCAGGATATTGAAACATCTGCAGCAGAGCCAACAGAACCCAATGAAAATGCGGTCAATTTTGAGACAGATTACGATTTTTAAATTAATATAACATGGCTTCTATAACTGTATGCAAAAATAAAAGTTACTTTGATTTAAAATGTGTACTTACTTTAAACACACCGCTAATCTTTCACGGCTACTAATTGAATTTCTGTAATTTGTGTCTTGTTTCCGAATATATGGTTCAATCAGGGAGTGAAGTTCATAAAAAGTACATCTTGAAACTCTATAAGAATTTTCGAAAGTTTCTTCATCAGCTGTTTGGAAAAAAGTAAAATATTCACTGTGTTCTGAACGATGTTTGATATGATTTCTTAACCAAAATCTATGTTTCCTCATAGAATTGTTCAAATGGTATATGGTAAGTATTTCGGCTTCTTCTGACTCCAACGCTTCTTCCTCAAGCAATGTAAGGTAATAATGTATCAACTTTTTCGATGGCATGTCTGCTATCACTGACATTTCGCGTAGAATTAAACCAATCGCCCCACGCCGGGAGCTCGAAATCACTCGTCGCGTACTTGCTGCCTAGCTCCGCATATTGAAAAACACAGCAACTCCGCTCCGCATTACTTCCTCACTCCGCTCCGCAGCCTCGCTCCGCTCCGGTGGACAGTCACAGTACGCAACTCCACTCCGCATTAGTCCGTTTCTCGGCTCCGCTGCCTCGCTCCGCTCTGGTGGACTGGCAGCCTAAGAATAGATCGATATTTTAGAAAGCCTGCATCACTTTCCCTAGGAATTTATCCCATGTTCAATTATGTGCCTGTTTGCCCCGTTTGACGCTTCGTGGTCTTCTCTCGCCGCGCCCACATGGGCGCGGTGGGGGAATGCTGATCAGGACTTTCCGTCCCCTGCAGCAAGGATCACTCGCCGCCCGTTGAAACGGGCGGGTCATTGGGGGTGAGAGTCGTTGCTCTCTGCGGTCGTCTTCTTTAATTTATGGTATGGTTGGGGGAGCGCCCCCCCCCTTTGTGGTCATCTTTTTGGAGCTGAGGGAGCGCCTGTTCCCTCAGCTGAGATCCGGTGATTGTTGCCGGTTTGCGCGGGCCTTGACGATCAGCCCCGAAGAAGAGGGAGGGCGATCAGCCGAGCCGCGCGCAAACACGTCACTCTACATCCTCGTCCCGCACGAGATCACGCGGGTAGCGGCGGCTGTCAGGTGGCCGCGCGTGCCAGGGGGCCAGATCTCGCAGATGATGGAGATCGGACGAGTCGGCACGCGCGAACATGTTGACGGCGAGACGACGAGTGAAGTCGTCCAAGCCCTCGACTCTTAGGTCCCTCTGGATTGTTTGGTTCCTCACGTACCATGGTGCGCCCGTGATGCGGCGGAGGATCTTGTTCTGCACGGTTTGCAACCTTTTCCGGTTAGTTAGATTCACGAGCGCGTACCATGCAGGCGCGGCGTACGTGAGTCGGCTGCGTAGGTGGGTCTTGTACACCAAGACCTTCACCCTCAGAGGGAGGCTTGAGGAGAGCACTGGACGAAGTAAGGCCATCGCGACGTTTGTCGACGCGATGGTCTTCGTGACGTGCTCGTTCATGTTGAGCCGGCGGTCGATGGTGACCCCGAGGTACTTTACCGTCGGGGACCACGAAATGTCCTGTCCGTTTAGCTGCAACCTATGCTGGCCAGTGTGCACACTCCCAGTCGCGAGCGCCTGGGTTTTGCCAACGTTCACCGATAGCCGCCACTTCTTGAGCCATTCTGGCAGGGTGTCCAGCTGGCGCTGCATCTTCACGGCGGCGTGCGTTAGGTTGAGTGACGATGTAATATACGCCGCGTCATCTGCATATAGCGCCAGAGTCGCCGACGGTTCGAGCGGGATGTCATTTCCCGTTTGACGTTACAAATATTAAGCATCCTAACAATATGGAAACAAATACTTAAAGCGCGTTTTAGAATACATACATACTAGTGTTAACACCATCTATCGGCAAACGACGTAGACATACATAGTGCCGATATTGACTCTGCTCTATTAATCTCGAACAACTATGATCGCAAGTAGTACGTATTAATCCATCATTATTTTATTTATTGTAGTGAAAACTTCTTTTTCATTTCTCATACTCGGAAAGTAATGTTGTTTTGATCTGATTATTGGGTGAAAAATGCTGTTTCCCTGCATAGAGAGGGAAAAACTCGTACAAATTACTTCCCACCTAAGGGCTGGAATGAACTTTGAAAATAGAACTGTTGGTAGCTGTGAAGTTTTATGTAAAAACAAACCAATTAAAAAATATGCTGCGGCCATGTGTCTTTCTAAACAGCCAGTGTGAACATAGCGTAAACTTTCTTGAGCGGAATAAGCCGCAACAATTACGCGGTGAGTTCCATATTTAAAATTCGAAAAGTCGACATAAATTGTCCTAATTTGGCAATTAATTTTAAATAGGTACTACTAATATTATAACATATTATCTATGAATAGTTTAGATAAACAAATAGTTTTATTTTCCTCATATTCGAAATGAAAAGTACAGTGTTTAACACGGGTCAAAAAATCAATTCCTACTCGGTCTATAGTCTAAATACCTCGGGAATTGATTCTTTCGACCCTCGGTTAACAATTTACTATTTAATTTCTCATACTCGGAAAGTAATGTTGTTTTGATCTGATTATTGGGTATAAAATGCTGTTTCCCTCCAAAGAGAGGGAAGAACTCGTACAAATTACTTCCCACCTAAGGGCCGGAATGAACTTATGTAAAAAAAGTAATTAAAAAAAAAAAAAAAAAAAAAAAAAAAAAAAAAAAAAAAAAAAAATGTTGCGGCCATGTGACTTTCTAAACAGTCTGTGTGAAGTTAGCGCAAACATTTTGAACGATATAAGCCGCAACAATTACACGGTGAGTTCCATATTTAAAATATAAAAATTTGACATTAATTTAACGCATAACATTTAACGCAACCCACAGTAAAAATCGTATTTGTTTCGCTCCATTCTTTTTTATCGTAGTTGTATTCAAAGTGTTTAATTTCATTATAGTGTTCAACATCATAGTGTTATATATCATTGTATTGCTTACTTGCTAAGCCAAAGGTTTGTGCTAAAGTTATATCAATATTTTATAAATACAGTGAGTAATAGATATAATCAATATTTATAAAATATAATTCTACCCTCCCATCACTAACTTGTCGCTGGCCACCTACATCGTTTCACACACAGTACCTATATTATAGATATTTACTATTGCAATTGAGAAGGCGCGGAAAATTTTACGCAAGCAATGGATGTATTTAAGTGCAGTGGCTGTAAAAGTACGTTGCAGAGTAAAAAATACATTAACTGCCACGGCTGTAACCAGAAGTATGACCTACATTAAGCTTATTTGTCACCAGAACGATTAAGAAGTATGGATGACGTAGGCAAAAGGGAAGGGCTTAGAATGTAAGAGTAAACAAGGCAGTAAGTAAGGCTGATAATACTAATACGCCTGTGCGTAACATGGCTAACACTCTAAGCGCCTATGATGTCCCTGGAACTGACTCAGATCATAGTAATGTGACGCTACGCAGAAAACAAGAGAGTAATACCAAATCTATCTCTGAAAATACTTTGAAAACTAACTCTTGAAAGCTGAAAGGCAAGAAATAACAAGTATCATTCAGGCTTCAGTCAACGGATTATCGGATCAGTTAAGCTCAATTACATCGAAATGCTCTGATTTTTAAGAATCTCTGTCTTTCGTCAGTGAGCAAAATACTGAGCTAAAAAGAGAAATCACGCAATTGAAAAAGCTACTTGGCGTTAAATCGGCTGAAATCAAAAGTATCAAGGAGGAAAACAAAAAACTGAGAGAAGACTTAAGCTCATATGTTACTAGAGTACGATTACTTGAAGAGGATAGCATAAAACAACAATAATGGGTGCAGAATGCAGAATTTTGAGTTTGTTGGCATACCGGAATCAAAGCAGGAAATAACTACAGACAAGATTCTAAAGATTAATCACATCGGAGTGTCAGTACAGGCATCAGATATCGAGTTCGCTCACCGAGTGCAACCACGCCGCCCAGCCAGTAAGCTATTTTATGATAATTTGTTACTACATAACTATGATATTATACTTATTACTGAGACTTAGCTACATGATGAGATTTTCGATGTGGAACTGTGTTGCGATAGATATACTAGTAATGTGTTCCGTTTGGACCGAGGATCACTCGGAGGGGAGACTATTGTGTTTGAGGATATTGATTTGCAAAATGTCATCGCAAATATGTTCTATAAAATTATCAACGATACTTTAGAAACATATGTCCCAAAAACTCGCTGTAGTAGTAATACTTATCCAATATGGTATTCTAAAACACTTATAAATGTAATAAAAGAGAAAAATAAGATACACGCCAATTGGATAAAGCACCGAAATCCTAACGATTATGCAGACTTTTCTGAGCTGAGGAAAAGGCAAAAAGGTCTACAAGATAAATGTTATAAAACATATATCAACTTTGCACAAAATGCCATAAAATCTAACTCTAAGATGTTTTGGAGCTATGTAAAGTCAAAACGAAAAAATGTTTCTTCCTATCCTCAAAAAATGACCCTTGGTACTTCTGAAATCATTAACCCGGTTGATATATGTATGTACAGCATTTAATCATTTCTTTTCCAAAAATTTTAATCAACCATTAACAAGTTATATTTTAGATAATAGCATGATAACTGCAATCTAGTATTATTCAATCAATAGTTGTTACAGAAAAAACATTCTTCATCTTGATAAAAACAAGGGCGCTGGCAATGATAACATACATCCAATTTATTTAACTCAAACGGTCAACAGTCTAACATACCCTATCATATTGCTGTTAAATAGATGCCTACATGAGGGCTATTTTCCGAACATCTGGAAAACTGCTCATATTGTGCCAGTTCACAAAAAAGAGTCAAAGGTACCTATAGAGAATTACCGTCCTATATCGATACTTAATGTTCTCAGTGAGATAATGGAAAGAGTTGTTCATACACGTATTTATCCTGCGCCGAGTGCATTAATTCCTACAGAGCAACATGGTTTCATGAAGGGACGTTCTACAACTACTAATTTAGGCTGTTTTATGGACTATGTTGTGTCAAATATGAATGGTGGGTCTCAGATCGATGTGATCTACACAGACTTTGAGAAGGCATTTGATCGAGTGGACCATGTTATTCTCTTGCATAAGCTGTATGAATTGGGTATTCGAAGTAACCTTCTGAGTGTAACGAGCCAAAGTCAGTTGTTCTAATAAACCAGTTTGACGCCATCTGCCGTGTTTCATTGACGTCCCATTGGCGACGAGTAAATCGGTATACCGCGTGTGCATCTTTTAGTGTTACAAATTATATATTTAAAAAGTATCATGCCTACAATTGGAAAACTTTAATTGAATGCCAGCGTACATACGCCGCGTTAATCAATACATTTTGCTTAACGAGGTTAATAGTGAATAAAAAGTGCCGTTGTTAATTACTGTGGTCGGGGAAGCTATCTTTGCATTAATGTGTGATTTGTGTGCTCCAAGCTATACGGAAAACAAATCATTTGACGAGTTAGTTAAGTTAGTCACCGAGCATTTGGTGCCACAGCGGTCCGAGGTGGCAGAGCGCCACGTGCTCCGACTACGCCGGCAACGTGTCGGCGAGATACTCGCCGATTATTATTAGCATTATGTCACTGCTTGTGGGAGCCGCATAACAAATTGGTGTCAAAGGTGGGATGTCTGGTTAATTTATAAGAAGACCGAGGCACCAGAATCCATGCTCACGCTCCCCTGGTCATCAGATCGAGTTAGGCCCGCATCCAACATCACCTCCTACGCGTGGCGTAACATTGCAACACTACCCCACGCGCCGAGCTTGCAACGAGTCACCCACGATGCCGCCACCGCAGTCTCAGCCCCACATGTTGAGCACGCGCCTCCGGACAGTGACACCGCTTCGATTCCGCCAGCTTCGAGAAGCCCCTCCAACCAAGTCTTTTTGAGAGCGTGACACACGGATACGTTTATATTTTTCTTAAATTGTATTATATTTTTGTGTGTATTTTAGCCTTGACTAATTTTTAGCGAATTTAATTCAAAATGTCATTAAAGAGAAAGTAACATGAAGCCTATTAACTAAATTCATAAAACCCTTTTCGGGAAATCGTGAGAGCCTCGCTGCATTTTGAACAAACTGTGATAATGCTGTATCACTTGCCACACCCGATCAGCAAAATATTTCAAGTAAATTTATAATATCCCAATTAGGAGGTAAAGCCCAAATCGCATGTTGTCTTAAAACGTTTAATCCGTGCACCTAATTTAAACGAAATTTTCATATCTACGTTTGGCGAAAAGACACATAGTTCCCGTCTACTAATAGATTTACAAAATTGCAAACAAATGTTATCTGAAACTTCAACTCAATACTCATTGAGAATTGAGACTAGCTTTACGAGGTTACAGGCAGATATACAATATTCATGTAAAGATAAAAACGAACAATAATGAAGAATGGCTGCAATGGACGATGCATTCCAGATTCCGGCTGATCTTAGCCCCGCAGCTCGCGCGGTGCACGGTTATGTTTCTCGTGCGCAGCCATCATGAGTCGTCGAATCGACGAAGTTTAGTATTAAAGTTATTCTTGCAGATATTTATTGGTGACATAATTATTTCGGTGTTTTGTGAACTTTGTACTTAATTTACCTACATTGAAATAAGAACCTACATTATTTTAATTTGAATATATTTTTATTTTACTTACGATTCGTTAGCTCTTATTCGATGATAATAGTGAAGAAGAAAGTTGCTCTGAAGAGTGAGAAAGAAGATTATCTTGAGGCTGATCCGGCTTGGTAAGGAAAAGATTTTATCTGTGACAGAATCACTGCTCTACTGACAACATCCAGGCAAGTAAATATTCATCTAATTCAAATTCAAATATTTTTATTCAAAATAGGATTTATAATCACTTATTGAACGTCAAAATCTACATCAATTGAAGACCCGGTACCTAGTACTTCAGGTCAGCCACACGAATTAATTATTACACCAACAAGTAATATTCCTCGCGGAAAAGATAATAACAAATGGTCATCAGTGATATCGATTTCACGAAGCCGAATAGCTTCAAGAAATATTGTTCACATTAGACCTTGGCCTCACTCATAATTGTAAAAGCGAACTAGATCCGCTTTATTGCTTGTTATTTTTTGTAACTGTTAGTATGATTTATTTAATGGTAACCCCCTACTACTGCCGATAGAGATAGCAATAAAATGCGTTAAATACAAGGATGTAAAAATCACGCAGAGACAAACAAATTCCAATGAAATGAGAGTACTGATCGGGATCCTTACCTTATCTGCAGCAATAAAGGATAATCATATATCGTCAACGGAACTTTTTGATGTTACCTTTTGTGGCAATCGATAGCGAAGTACTTTATGTAAGGAAACATAAAACATATTTCACAAGAAAATTTTAGGTTACTTTTGTAGATTTTTATCTTATAAGTTTGTTATTAACTTTTCTAAACTTATCTTAAGTATCTTTATTTCGATCTAGGTTACTTGTAGATGCCAAATTTAAAAAAACTATTTCGTGTCTTCTGGATGTTTGGAAATTATAACGGACAGATTTACCCAAAAAATCCATCCGGGTATGCTTAATAAACAGGAGAAGACACTTCAATTATCATAACGCAACCAAGAGCCGGCGACAACGCACACTTAAAATATATATTCTAATAGTAAGAGGCCTGTCCAAAATTCAGGTTGTAAAAAAGATGTATTGCGAATCTTCCGGCAAAAAAACAGGCTGTGTAGTTGCAGCATTTATTTATTTTATTATGGTTATCCATTCGATGTGGCTGACGGTTAAATCTCAAATCGATATAAGCTGTCAACTGGCAAAGTAACTGACACGGTAGAACCGTGCTTCTGCCTCCATCCAAAATGTGTACCACAGACCCAAGTTTAATTGTTGGCATCAAACAATATACAGAACTAGATAAAGGACCATTTCTAATCCACGTTTCCTGTATTGAAGAAGACCCTTCCTCAGGCCATACTATAACATAAAACCCATAAAATTCGGCCAACTACTTAATAGGCATAAAATTGCAAATATCTGCCCTGACGGCGTGAAAAAGATAGGAAGAAATAAAATATCCGTTACATTTAAATCATCTAGTGATGCAAAAAAAAATTTAAGACAACCCAGTATTACCGGCCAACAAGTATTCAGCAACAATCCCTAACTTTAATATAACTAAGATGGGTATAGTCCGCCAGATTCTAGTGGACTTAAACATGAATGAGTTTATGGAGTCAGTCAATCTTTCCACTAGTTGTGGAAACATTTTAAAGGTTCAGGGAGATTAAGTCATTGAGGCGGGTAAAGTTACTTGGTTACCTACTCAAACAATTGTTATAACTTTCCATCGTCAAGTGTTTCCTGAGAAAACTTTCCTCTGCCATAATCGCTGGCTTGGTCATTGTTTAGTTTCCGAGTCCGCTAAGGATTCTGTTTGTCTGCAACTGTTGTTTTTGTCTGACTTTGTCTTAAATGATGTGTTGTGGTCACACCACTTCCCTCTGGTTGTGAAATGTAATATTCATAATACCTTTTGCAGCGAGAAAGCCAGCGACGACCTAACCCTGCGACAAGCTATTCCAGCGGGAGGGAACTACCTACCCTCTTCGTCTTCAACCCAGTGAGGTCACTTCCAGCGATAGTCAAGTGTGCATGCTGCACAGTAAAAGATATAAAAGGAAGTGTTGAACATTTACACCTCCCAGACATAATACTGCACAACTTGTGCGTTTTCCCGTAAAAAGAAAACCAGAAACTCCGAGGCATTGGTATGTTATAAAAAAAGATTTTTCCTGAGAAAATCAAAACAAGTTTGTATCATATTTGCAAAGTTGAAGTTTTTCTGATATTTTAACTGAAAAAGATACAAACGAAGCATTCAATAGTTTTCATGAACTTTTTTTGTCTTCTGTACAACCAATGCTTCCCTAATATTCGTATTAGAGTATCAAATAAATTGTCAGGACCTAAGTGGATAACTAGAGGGCTTAGATATAGTAGTAAAGTCAAGCGAAAGCTCCGTTTTGAATATTCCAGGCATAGAAGCGCAAAAAATAAGAAAAAATATTTAGCCTACTCTAAACTATTGAGGAAATGCATATGCAAGGCTCAACATAATTATGCAGGTCATCTTTTCAAATCAACTAAAAATGTAGGTAGAACAACTTGGTCTATTATAAAAGATGAAAGCATTTATGCACATCCTGTAATTGATGTTTCAGTCTTGAAAACCTCAAATGTTGAGATTTCTGATCCATCTATTATGGTAACCGAATTTAAAAACTATTTTTGTAATTTACCAATCAAACCTAAATCAAAAAGTTCCCCAGCTGATCCTGCTAGGGCTGTAGACTTAGTTCCTAACTCTTTTTTTGTTATGCCATTCAGTGAGCTAGAAATTGCAGAAGTAGTAAAGTCACTAAAGAATACCAATGCTTGTGGGCTAAATGAAATTTGTACAAAGATATTAAATAAGTCTGGAATTGCAATCCTAAGTGTTTTGACTTACCTGGTCAATTTGTCCTTCGAAACAGGTACTTATCCGGATATGTTGAAAGAGTCACGCACAATAGCACTTTTTAAAAAGGGAAATAAATCAGATATATCTAATTACAGTCCAATAACTCTTATCTGTATCTTTGCTAAGATTTTCGAGAAATGTTTGTATTAGTCTTACTAATGAATTACTGTCTAAAATTTAATATATTATATATAATTTAATGTCTAATATTTCACCAAATCAATATCGATTTCAATTTTCAATAGGGTAAATCCACTTCCCTTACCATTTTTAACCTATTAAAGTCAGTTACTGAGAATCTTGATTGCAAAAAACAGGCAACTGTTCTATATCTTGACATGTCCAAAGCTTTCGCTTTCGTAAGTCACGACATTTTATTAGGAAAAATGGAAACAAATGACATTAGAGGCCTTGCTTTATTTTGTTTTCAATCATATTTAATTGGACGCAGGCAATGTACGCAAATAAACGTGGTAAACGTAAAGCTAGGAGTATCATATCATCAGTCATCCTATTCAAACTGTAAAAGTGGAGTTCCTCAGGGAACTGTTTTAGGTCCTTTGTTGTTCATTATTTATATTAATGAATTTGAAAAACTAACTCAACACCGTTGTTTAATGTTTGCTGATGATATTTAGTTTCTCATGTCGTCTAATACTGATAATTTCAATGAATATGAATCGTACATTAACTGTACTTTGAAAAATATTATTAATTGGCTTGATAATAATAAATTAGTTGTGAATTTATTTAAAACGCAATTTATGCAATTTTGTGTAAAACCACGTAGAGAAACTGATCTAAATATTAATTCTAATGGAATAAATATTGAAAAAGTTCACACTACTATATTTTAGGTGTTATCTTAGATAAGGGCCTTAATTTCTCTGAACACATTATTAAAGTATGCTCTTAAATTTATAGATTTGTGTATGTCATTAGAAGACTCAGTAGAATTGCTTCTGATAGTTATCGTTAATGGCGTACCATGGATATGTCGCTTCAGTACTCAGATACGGTCTTTTCCTCTGGGGAAATGGCACAGGAGTACATCAAGCATTTGTTGCTCATAAAAATGTATTCGTTGTATATGTGGAGTTGGTCCGACCTATTCATGTAAAGACTTATTTAAAAAGTTAAATATTTTGACATTGCCCAATATGTATATATTTGAAGCGTGTAAATTTGTAAAACAATATAATCATTTATTTAAAAGGACCATTGAATTGAATCCTCGTTCCACCAGATTTCCGGATAGACTGGTTTATGGCCACTGTCCCAGAACAACATTAAACCTAAATAGTAGCTACGCAATGTGTATAAAATTATTTAAACATTTACCTCTAGAAATAAGAAACTTACCACAGAAACGATTTACTGGACTCCTGTTTAAATGGTTAATTGACAAAAAAAAATATAGTGTTAAGGATTTTTTTAATTTTAAGTATACTTTTTGCATGCTAATTTAAATTAGCCGAATAGAAGACACTACAATAAATTTAAGATCTTAAATGTATACTGTATGCGACGCAATAGATAAATTTCATTCCATTTCATGTGGTTTGCTCAAGCCAATGCACTATTTCATTTGGCTGGTATTGTTACTGATACTACTAAGTTGAGCCACATATTAGCCACCTTGGATCAGCGTATTAAAGGTGAAATTGAAGACATAGTTATGAAACCAGAAGGGTAGTAATACATCGAACGAATATGCCTATTCAGAGATCACAATAAGCAAACAAGTAGCAGTTATTGGGTTACTCTTCTTAGCCGGATTATTCAAGACTGGAAGACAAAACCTGAAATCGGCAAGTGACAGAACCGGCATCGATATATTTCAAATAACAATGAGGTTGAGACGATTTGTGTTTATTGTTAATTGTATGAGATCTGATAACAAGTACACGCGTGAAGAAAGGGCAGCAATGAGGGTTTTTACGAAAATTTACGCCACTAGTTGGCGCCACTCTGGCAATTGGTCTTGCGGGCTGTGAGGTTTTTGCTAGTGCCATACATAGCCTACTATTATTATCATTTTTCAGGAATTTTAAAAACTGGTTTAGACTTGTTTATAGCCACTATCCCGGAACAACATTATACCTAAATAGTAGCTACGCAATATCTATAAAATTATTTAATCATTTACGTCTAGAAATAAGAAACTTACCACAGAAACGATTTAGTGGACTCCTGTTTAAATGGTTAATTGACAAAGAAAATTATAGTGTTAAGGATTTTTTTAATTTTAAGTAGTAAAGTTTTACATGCTAATTTAAATTAGCCGAATAGAAGACACTATAATAAATTGTATTCGACGCAATAAATAAATTTCATTTCATTTCATTACAACGCTGTTATTTCGTTAATCAACATTTATGACGCAAACGCGAATTCTCATATACCGGTTATCAAATATTTACTAACTTACTAGTTACCTAGCATCATCTTAAAATGATTTCTTTGCTTTTCGAAGCTTAGGTGGTTGGTGCCCGAATCCAACGGTTGCGCAGTTTATAAATGCATGCATATGCAAGTAATGATTCACCAGGAAATTAGTACATCCACGGGTAATATTTTAGGCAAATACGTAGCTATTCTGACCACATCTTCTGGTTGAAAAGTAGCCAAACTTAATAGGTTCGACATAGATGTTAACAGTGAAGCAGTAAAGCTGCTTACTTTAAAAAGATATCGCTTGGAGGAAATAGAACTTCCTACTTGACAAGATGAACGAGGCGAATTTTTCATTATGTATTTTGGTGTATACACCAAAATATACCGGACTCTTACGTAAAGAGACATCAAAGTAATGTGTTGGATACATTGCTAATCCTCTTATTAGAGCCTTTCGTAAAAATAATAAATGTTATGACTGCTTAATGGCTTGTGAATCGGTACCACTCTGTAAATTTCCTAAAATGGGTGACAGCAAAACTAAAACCTAATCTATCTGAAAGGTCGCTTGTGGTAATAGACAACGCTCCTTACCATTGCACTCAATTAAACAATGCCCCTTCAATGTCAAATATAAAACGTAGTATGCAGGAATGGCTCCGACAAAAGGGTATATATTTTGAACACACCTGGAGAAAAGCTGTGCTGTTTAAGCTAATCAAACAAAATAATGGTGCACCGACATTTGCAGTGGATGAATTATTAACAGCTAACGGACACGAAGTATTAAGGTTGCCGCTTTACCATTGCGACCTCAACCCGATTTAGAAAATCTGGAGCCTTGTAAAAAGAAAGGTGGCGTAACGTAAGAACGTGGCACAAGATCCAAAAGAAATTGTAAAATTAACTGAAGAGGCCTTTGATTCTATTACGGCGGAAGATTCGACAGCCCTGTACGCGCATGTCGAATGAATGAAGAGATGAAGTTTCTCACCAAACAACATAGTAAAAAGAAAACTTTAGGCACTAAAACTTTATAAACTAGTTCTGCCGAAAATCCATAAAGTGAACTGGCCTTTACGTCCCATTGTGAGTCAAATTGACGCGCCTACATATAAAAGTTCACGTCACATGGCAAGTATTTTGCAGACGGCCGACGGAAAAAACACTGAGCTTTGTAAGAGACTCCACACATTTCAGCCATCTATTAGAAGATATTAAAATCCGTAACGAGGAGATAATGGTCAGCTTCGACGTGGCATCTCTTTTCACTAATGTACCAGTAGCAGAAACTATAGATATAATTAAAACACATTTAATTGCCAATAACATACCTACTGAGTACATGGGTTTAATAGAGTTTGCCTTACCAGTGGCTATTTCGTCTGGAGAGGGGATTTTTATCAGCAATTGGATGGAGTGACAATGGGCTCACCTATAGCACCAGTCGTGGCCAACATATTTATGGAACATTTCGAGGAGGAAGCGTTGAAGAGTGCGCCAATAAAACCAAGATGCTGGTGGAGATATGTAGACGATGTGTTTGCTATTGTACCCAGGCAAGGAGTAAGGACACTACTGGACCACCTGAACAAAATGCATCCGAAGATAGGTTTTACTATAGTGGAAGAAAAAGATGGCACCCTCCCATTTTTGGATGTACTGGTGAAACGCGAATCCAGCGGTAGCCTGGTGCATTCGGTATTTAGAAAACCCACACATACCGATCAGTACCTAAAAGCGGATTCCCGTCACCATCCGTCGCACTTGTCGTATGTACCACGCACTCTCATCAATCGCGCCCTTCGTTTGTGCGATTCGCAATTCATTGAGTCAGAATTGAGACACGTGCGGCAAGTGTTGGAGAGCAATGGTTACAACTGGCGACAGTGTTATCGACTGGCAAACCCGACCATCAAACAGCGGCCTCAAAATGTGGAGCGCGTCCCGGCATATTTACCATACATGAGAGGGGTAACGGGTCAAATTGGACACCTATTATGCCGAAGATATAGCATTAGGACAATTTTCCGCCCCCTGACGCAGCTTGGTAGTCTTCTACGATCTCCTAAGGATCGGGACCCTCTGGAGAGCCCTGGCGTCTACGAAATTCCTTGCGAGTGCGGCAAAAGCTAGATTGGTGAAACGGGACGCAACATAAAAACCAGACTCACCGAGCACATCCGCAGTGTACGTAAGTTAGATAGCAATACCTCGGCAGTGGCAGAGCACGCTCTAAACTCCGACACGTCACATTATATTAGGTTCGACAGGGTGAAAGTACTGGCTCGCAATAAAAACTTTGTGTCTCGCAAGATGCTAGAAGCCATAGATTTTGACCGTCGACCTAATTTTAATAGAGACAAGGGTTGGGCTCTGCCACCAACTTGTAAACCTGTGTTATAAAACGCGTCGCGCAATAAGACCCATAGTGCCGATGATCACGTAGTGGATATTGTGAGTACATTCTGTGCACCCGTAGATACCAATAGTGATACAGTGTCAGTGATACCGTGATATCGTCATCAGCGGTGCACCCCGCGCCCTGTCCAGCCGCGCACAACGAGCTCAAGTCCGCAGTAAGAGGTGGCACGTTATCGCAAACCCACCACACTCCCGTGATGAAGGACTTCCGAATGGTCCGAAACTAGTCGCTACCGAAACCGACAAAAACTTGAGTAAAGCCGTTTTAATAGATAATTTAATAATGACTCACGAAAGTTTTAATAATTTAACTTTATTAAAGCAAAAATAACTGGTAAAAAATCTCCTTTAGTGTATGTTCTGGAAGATATGGCTGGGAAAGATTTAGGAACCTGGCATATCAAAGACCTAAAGTCAATCATATTGCCTAAGTAGTATTACTATATTTTTTTTCTCCCCAAACCGCTTTTCCGTCATTTTCAGTTTGTACAAGAGTCTTTTTCAACCATCAACTTTTTTTTGTGAAAGGACGCGTCAGTATCTAATATACAGATGCTGTTGCTTTTATTGTATGCGTGAGGTATGACAGTTTATGAAAGGTGAATTTGAATGAGTAATTGTACTAGAGTTCCTGCAGCGAATTTCATTTAAGTGGAATGAAATCCTTAGTAGGCGAGGGGGATATGTAAGGTTATAACTTTACATGTTTTAATAATATTGTCTCGCGGAGTTAGCCTGCCGAACAGATCACCTCGAAGATCTGGTTCCCCGCGGGGAACGAGAAGAACGGCGCGCAGGGTTTTTTCGATTGAAGACTGACGCTTGCGGTCCGGGGAGAGACTAAAACATCATCATTCGAAGCACACGAAACCCACAACGTCACACCGCAATCTAGAAGATGAGAAACAATGAGCAAAGGTAAGTGTCCAGGTCATGTGGTCTCAGCATAGAGTACCTTAAGCATGCTGGTTCTCATCTATAGCGTGTGTTGGCATTATTATCTAATATGTGTAAAGTTCATTCCTACTAGCCTGAGGATGTGATAAAAACTATTGTGGTTCCAAAATAAGACGGGGGACATTTCTAATTATAGGCATTGTCGTTAGCAACAGCTGTGATCGCTAACGTCCTTGACCGTATGCTTAATTCTCAAGTTAATGTCCTAACAATGGACAGCACGGATTTAGGCGTGGATTATCAACTGAGAGCGCGATACTGAATTTAAAGCACACAGTCACCTTTGGGATAAACTAAAAAGAGCTGGTTTGCCAACAGATCTACTTGAAATATTCAAGTATTGGTATGGAAGACACTCGTCTATACTCCCTTTTCATAAAAAGGGCTCAGTAAGAAACTGTAATAACTACAGAACTATCGCCCTGGTGTCACATGCTAGTAAGATTCTACTATATGTAATAAACGCGAGATTGCGATCCTTTCTCGGCTGGCAAATACCGCAAGAGCAAGCAGGTTTTGTAAAAGGCAGAGGAACGAGAGCAAATCCTGAATCTGCGACTAATAGTAGAAAAATGCTATGAGTACAACACGCGGACCTTCATGTGCTTTGTTGACTACCAGAAGGCTTTTGACTGCGTAAAATGGGAAGAACTGTGGCATGTACTCTCAATGTCAGGTGTTCCAGCGCATCTTGTTATGCTAATACGCAACCTCTATGAGTCAGGGTATGGCACAGTTACGATTGAGGAGATCGAGCACATTTAAGTTCTAAAAAGGTGTTCGACAGGGATGCATGATCTCCTCTATCCTATTCAACATATACGGAGAACAGATAATGCGACAAACGCTGGTATCTGGGAAGGTGGCATAAAAATAGGTGGAGTCAAAATATCGAACCTCCGCTAGCCGATGACACCACCCTATTCGCATCATCCGAAGTGGAAATGCAAGAGTTGCTGGACAAGCTTGAGGCCACCAGCCTCAGGATGGGTCTGGCAAAAAACACGGCCAACACCAAGGTCATGGTCGTCGACCGCTTCGCAGCCATCCCGCGCCCTGATCTCCTATAGAGCTGTGAAACCGTGGATCAGTTCAACTACCTTAAATATCACCAATCGGACGAAATTTCACCTGGTCCGCTCTCTTATCTTTCCCATCGCGCTCTATGGAGCTTAAACTTGGACCCTGAAATCGACTGACAGACAACGGATTGACGCGTTTGAGATGTGGTGCTGGCGCCGCATGCTAAGGATACCATGGACGGCTTACCGCACTAACGCCTCGATCCTTAAACAGCTAAAAATAGGGAGCAGTCCACATCCATCCACTACATGTCTGCAGCGGATCATGAGATACTTTGGCCACATTGCACGACGCGGTGCTGATAGCCTAGAACGATTGATGGTCACCGGGAAAATTGAGGGGAAGAGACCAAGAGGCCGGAGCCCACGACGCTGGTATGATCAAATATCCGAGCAGACTAACCAACCCATCAGCATCGCACTCCACCATGCGACAGACCGAAACAAATGGAGGAAAGCTGTAGACGAACTTAAGCGGAGTCACGATCCTCATCAATGAGGGAACGACTGTGAAGAAGATATGGGAGTCAGGTAAATCTTGTTAGATGGGCGGTAGAGTTTTTTGAGCCGTACAGAATGGAGTGTGGAGTAAGGCAGGGGGGATTAACCTCACCTAATGTCTTCAGCCTGTACATAAATGTACTGATCGAGGGGCTCAGCAGCATGCATGTCGGTAGTCACGTTGGTAACTTATGCGATAATAACATCAGCTACGCGGATGACATGATGGTGCTGGACCCCTCGGTGAGTGCGCTCAGAAATTTTCTTAAGGTCTTTGAGTGCTATGCGGGTCTGCATGGTCTTCTATAGAATGCAAAGAAAATAGAGGTCATGGTATTTAAAGCTGGTAACAAGTGTCCAAGAGTCGTACCACCAATTAAACTTAACGGTAAACTTCTAAAAAGAGTACAGCAATTTAAATATCTTAGGCACGTTGTGACCAAAGACTTAAAAGATGATGTAGATATGGCGAGGGAACGCAGGTCGCTGTCGGTTCGAGCGAATATGATAGCACGCAAATTCGCGCGTTTCTCGACAGAAGTGAAAATAACTCTTTTTAAAGCGTACTGTACATCGCTCTACTCGAGTAGCCTGTGGGCGTGCTACACTAATAAATCGTACAGCGCCCTGTGAGTCCAGTATAACAACGCCTTCGGAGCACTATGGAGCTGCCACGTTTTTGTGGTCGTCAGCTATGTTTGCACACGCAGAAGTCGATAACTTAAGCGCCGTTCTACGTAAAAAAGCGGCTCCTCTACTACGCCGAATACGAGGCAGCAGTAACAGTTATCTGAAGGCGACAGCCGACAGCGGGGACTGTCCGTATGTTGGCCATTTAATAAAAATAAATATGTCCCTTCGCAGATATAATTACTAACACAATTAGATTATAAGTTTACTAACAATGGATCGTAGTTATCTGAAAATAAACGTTTTATTTAGTATTAATATAAGCTCCTCATCAGAAGAAACTTCTGTAGATGACTGGCATATTATTTTTAATGACGATAACGGAGACAGTGATAAAGAATTGAAGAATGATGCGTTGTCAGGGCGTAGAATCGTTGATATAAAATATTTATTTTTCCAAATTTCAAGAATCAAGCACGAGCATACTGGCTAGCACATTGCTGATTTGAAGTTTTTAGCAACGAAAAGGTTTTGTAAGCTGGACAAACTATAGTGCAGATACGAGTAGTTCCTGTGGACATAGAGAGATATAGACGCATTGGTATCTGATTGGCAAATTTAAAGCCAATTGACGCTCGCGCCGGTTAATAAGCAATTGTCACCGAGCACCAGCACAGTTCGCGCGCATATTCATTCATCAATGGTTTAGTATTAATCAACGAATTAATCGCATCGCATAAAAGTACTCGGTGGAACGCCGTAACGTTGTATCTAACGGGTCCGCCATCTAACTTTTTTTTTCAACTAGTGCTTATTTCGTGAAAGGTAACACTTAGGTCATGTTTGATTTGACAGATAATTAGTTTTATCCCTCCGCTGAACGAATATGGTTGTGTAAACGCTTGAACAACGCTGGGAAATATTGCGACATTACTTTGAAAATCATGGTAATGTTGCAGAATGTGTGCGAAAATTGCGTACGGATTTTGGAAGAAGAGAAGCACCGTCAGCTCAGTATGTTCGTTATCTTGTTTGAAAAGTGAATGAAACTTGAGGATGCCTCCTCATCGATAAACCAAAACGTGCAAAGCCAAAAACAGTGGTACACCCGAGAATATTGCTGCTGTGGCAGAAAGTGTGGGTGTAGCGCCATCAACATCAATTCACCTTCGTTCTCAACAATTGAACATTTCGGAGACATCATTGAGACGAATTTTGCTTAAAGACCTTGGTATTACGCCATACAAATCTTTTCAGATGAAGCTCATTTTGATCTTGGCGGGTATGTAAACAAGCAAAATTGTCGCATTTGGGGCACAGAAAACCCGCACGCATACATTGAAAAGCCGACGCACCTAAAACGAGTCACTATTTGGTGCGGATTTTGGTCCGGAGGCATAATTGGGCCATTTTTCTTCGAAAATGAGCAAGGAGTGGCCGTTACAGCTAATAGCGATCGTTATCGGGCCATGTATAACGAATTTTTAAAAAATCGAAAATTGAAGAGGAGGATATTGGCAACATTTGGTTTCAATTGGACGGCGCTACGTGCCACACAGCCGAAGCTACACTCGATGTTTTGCGCCCTGTTTTTGAAGATCGCATTATCAGCCGCAGAGCTGATGTCGTTTGGCCACCTCGGAGCTGCGATTTGACACCGTTGGACTATTATTAGTGGGGTGCCGTCAAAGATAAGTGTTACGCCGACAAGCCAGAGACAATTGACGCTTTAAATGACAATATTCGTGAAGCCATTGGTGAAATACAGCTGCACACAATCGATAATGTGCTTAAAAATTGGACCGATCGTGTATGGCTACTGCATGACCAGCCGAGGCAGCCATTTGAATGAAATTATATTCCATTATGAACCGGAAGGATTGTACTTTCAAATAAAAATAACAATTTGAGAAAATATTCAGTAGTTATTTTTTATAAGATTTAAAAAAAAAGTTATATGGCGGACCCTTTATAGGTACACGTTATTTTTACATAAAATAATCAATAAAAAACTTAATAACATAACATAATAAAAATTAAGTATATCAAACAATTTCTTTCGTTAGCACTTATGTACGCGAGCGTAGATTTCAACGGCTAGATTGTTTCTATATAATATAATAAATGCATGCACTCGGTACTGGCAACACGTTATTGTGTGTGCAAGCGTTCACTACGGTAGCTCAGTGTCTTCTTACGTTTGCCGTACAATATACATTATTTGATTTTAAGTTGTCGTCTTTATCATTTTGTATAACCACTACTGTATAGTAGACTATAATATTTAAATAAAGTTTAGAGATAACTTGACATCCCGATAGGGTAACAAACTCGTAGAGTCCCATCGTTGGAAGCGTTACAACCACCAGAAAAATCAGCATTGTCTGAAGAAGGATCTTCTTCTTCATGGACAACAACATGCGAGCTAAAAAAAAATTATTTCACTAAACAAAATGAGTTCTTTGGCGCGCCTGACCGAACTCCAATGGCATTTTTCAATTTCTTCTTTGAAGATGATTTTCTTGCAATGATTTGCGATAAAACTAACGCCCAAGCCGAAAAGTTATTCCTCACTGGTGTTTCGGAATCATCAAGAATAACTAATTGGAAGTACGTTGATGTCCCTGAACTGAAAATATTCCTTGGTTTACTATTCCACATGGGTTCCATTCAGCTGCCCCGATTACAAGATTATTGGAAAACGAGCCGGCTATTTTCAATACCTATTTATGGTCAACAGATGAGTAGGAATAGATATCTGCTGATAATGAGATGTCTTCACTGAAGTGAAGACAGAGACAGAGATTGTGGATGACAATCCACTGTACAAAATACGTAGTGTCTTTGATTATTTCAACCAAAAAATGAGTAGATGCTATTATCCTGGTAAAGAGCTGTCGTTGGATGAGAGCATAGTTCTGTGGAGAGGGCGTCTGAGATTCAAGCAATATATAAAAAACAAACGACATAAGTATGGTATCAAACTATACATGTTGACTGAGCCTGATGGTCTCATTTTGAAGTTTCGAGTAGGCAGGAAGCCAAGACCGTGATGTTGCTGGAAAAGGGCACGCCGAAAAAGTTGTAATGCAATTGATGGAGGATAAACTCCAGAATGGACACTCATTCTATATGGACAACTATTACTATAGTTTCCACTTAGCTAAACGTCTTCTAGATAACAAAACTTATTGTACTGGAACGTTAACAAAAGATTTGAAAGAAAATCCAAAAGATGTGGTTCAAAAAACACTGAAAAAAGGTGAAAATATTTCAAGGTTTCTAGAAGGTGTGCATATTGGAAAATGGAAAGATAAGCGTCCAGTCATGAACATCACCACGGAATATGAAGAAAAAAGGATACCAGTTGCTAATAAGCGTAGCCAGTTCAATCAAAAACCTGAAACTATTGCCAAATACCATGAGTTTATGTCAGGAGTTGACCGACAAGACCAACTGCTCGCATTTTATCGGTGCGAAAGAAAAACTCTTCGCTGGTATCTTAAGCTAGCTATCCACACCTTTCAACTTCTGTTCATAAATTCTTACAAAATGGACAACAAATATTCTGGACAAATAAAAATGACATTCTACGATTATCGTTTAGCTGTTATAAACGAGCTTTTATCCGAAAAAAAAACCCTTTAGTGGCTGTTCCAACCGGCCCAAGCAGAACAAGAACGAGCAGAGAATAGCCATACAAAATCGGTAAAATAACTGAAAGAAACACGTAAGGTGTGCCGCATGTGCTCAAAATCTCAAAAGAAACGGAAGGATTCTATGTGGCATTGCGAAACCTGCATTGAAAAACCTGGTCTGTGTTTTGAGTGTTTTGACGAATTCCATTTGTTCGTGTAGAGTTTATTACGTCATAGCTGTTGATTATATTATATAGCTCTGAAAATAGCATTAGTATTTTATTTGAAGTTTTATTTTGTGTTTGAAGCTGAAGAAGAAGCTTTTTGTTCAACTCTTTTTTTTAATTACATACTGTTTTTTATTATCGATTTTAATTTTAAACTCTATTATTGTAAGCTTACTCATTTGAAAAACTAGTGATTTGTTCTCTACAGTTTTAGAATTAAGAAGAAGTGCATTATCTCATGTCCGAGTTACATAAATATACAATTATTCATAAAATAAGCCATTCCGCTAATTTGCGTACCCGGCACTAGGATTGAAAATTTCAACCCCAGTGCCGAGCCCGCATATTTGCGGGAATTTTAATTTTTTTTTTTCATAGTAAAACATGATAATGATAGTCAAACATTAATTGAAATAGTCTTTAGGTATGTGCCCAATACATATTATAAAAAAAACATATCGGATTTTCTCAAACCACCCTCATAATCAGACCGGCAGCGAAGTTGTTAACCTTGAGAAATGTCAATTTTTTCCTTCTCGGTTAAAATATTTAGGATACGTAGTCGATAAGCATGGTTTACGTACAGATCCCAGTAAAGTCGAAGCGATCTTAAAATTTCCGACACCTTCATGTCACAAAGATCTCAAACACTTCCTGGAAACTGCAGCTTGGTACAGGCGTTCCTTTCCTAATTTCAGTACAGGGCCCTTAAATAAACTGACTTCAATTAAAGGTGCCAAATCAGCTTCTAAGTGGACTTCTGAAGCTGACAACGCTTTCCAAAAGCTTATTAGCTTATTAAAGCAAAAATAACTGGTAAAAAATCTCCTTTAGTGTATGTTCTGGAAGGTATGGCTGGGAAAGATTTAGGAACCTGGCTTATCAAAGACCTAAAGTTAATCATATTGCCTAAGTAGTATTAATATATTTTTTTTCTCCCCAAAACGCTTTTCCTTCATTTTCAGTTTGTGCAAGAGTCTTTGGTTATTCTTACAACCATTCACTTTTTTTGTGAAAGGACGCGTCAGTATCTAATATACAGATACCCCTAATTCTGCTTGTTTTTCAGAAAAAAATTAAAATAAGTCCCTTCTGGACAACCATTCTATTATATATAATCGCTTTTCAAATTTTCAAAATTCATAGTAAATTCCTTAAAATCTAACTTTTAAATTCAAAATTTTATAAATTAGTAAGGGTTTACTTGGTACACCCTCGGGCCTTAACCCTAATAAATTATAAAAAAATAATATTCAATCTTTTACCTTTCATATGACACTAAATTCAACATTTTAAGTTATTCGCAAGAGACTTTAATAAGGCCCTAAACATAAGGAAATTGTTACCGGAATGTTACAGAATCTTTGTGAAACTTTGTGAATTTAGAAGATACGTTTCAAAAGCGGTCAAGGGTGTTCCGCATATTTGATTTAAATAATATTAAAATTTAATTAAATTTAGACATAAGATTCATACAGACAGACTGACAAAAAACTTGAAAACCAGGATAACTTTGGAGTCCCTTCAGCTAGACCCCCCAAGCTTGGGCTTATACTGTTCCTCTCCTCAAGGGGAACAGATTGGCATCGGCAGATACCCCCTCCAACCTCCCCCTCCCCCAAAATCTCAAAAAATCCTATAAACACCTCAATAGGCCGACTCCCGAAACCTTCCCCCCTCCCCCCAAATTTTCGACCTCACCCCCTCAGTGTCTAACTTTTGTCCCCCTTATCCTAGACCCCCCGTGTTTGGGCTCAAACTGTCTGTACTCTCGAGAGGAGCAGTTTGGCCCCCACAGATTTCCCCTTAGACCTCCCCCCCCCCTAAATCCTAAAAATACTTCCATAGGCCGACTTCCGAAACCTCCCCCCCCCTTTTTTTTTCTTGACCTCACCCCTGAGGGTCTAACTTTGGTACCCTTCATCCCAGACCCCCCGAAAGGAACAGTTTGGCCCTGACAGATTTCCTCTCCGACCTCCCCCTCCCCCTAAATCTTAAAAAATCCCCAAAAACACCAACAAAAGCCGACACCTGGTTTTCTGAACTGCATTTAGTTTGATATTTTAACTTTAATATCTCCGTTGTACATATTTCTCTTCTTTTTTCTTTTCCTTTTAATATTTTATAAATTTGTTATATTTATCTGTTGTCGTTCTTAACAATGTCAGCGTCTTCCGTTAAAACATCTCGCCCTATCAGAGCTGGTAGGAAGGGGTCGGTGGCAACAGCGATGGCCACAAAACGACCACCTACTGACCCTGTAAGGCTTCGAACATCAGCAAGCCGAAAGACCGACACGGAGGAGGGTTCCTTCACTGGAAGGGAATTCGGTGCGGGCTCGAGCAGCAAGCCTGGCAGTGCCACCCTGGCGCAAACACTCCAGTGGGAGGCGGCTTACCACACCCCGCCATCCGGAGCAAGATCAGTTAGCGCCGGGAAGCCCGAGAGCCCGACGGCAACCCTCCTAAAGGACGCTAACCGCGTGTACCAGCGGGCCAAGGAAGACTTGGAGAAATCAGGAAACCTAAAAGGCTCCATTAAGGCTACAGTGGTGGAGGGCCTCAACTTCTTGTATGAGGCCACACTCCAAGTAAATAGTGCACGGTGCGACCTCCAAGTAGAGGTCGCAAACATGAAGAGAAGGTTCGCAGAGGACATCGCAAGGAGGGAGACCAGTCACTCCGAGCAGATTCTGCTTGTTACAAAGCGGATGGAAAATGCTGATGTGGGGGGACAGACGGCGGAGTTGCGCAAGGAACTGGAGGCACTCCGCCGTGTTGTTGAATTCGACCATATTCAGCAAATCAACACTATCATGGACCCTCCTCCATCCGCTGTGAAACTGAGCTCCCTACTCGACGAGCTAAAGTCCATGCGGCAAGAGGCGCCGGCAAAGTCCGGCCACTCGATCGTGGTGACAAGCAAGTCACCTGAAGACTCTAGTGAGAACGTTCTCACCATGATCAGAGCGGCCGTTGACCCGACCAAATCTGGCGCCAAAGTGGACAGTGTCCGTAAAATTCGGAATAAGAAGGTGGTGTTAACTTGCGGCACCAAGGGTGAGGTGGACGCAGTGAGAACTCGGCTCGGGGCCAATTCAGGCCTCCAAGTTCAAGAGGCTAAGGGGAAGAACCCGATTATAATCATCCGGGACGTCCTCTCTTGCCTCAAAGACGAGGAGGTCCAAGCAGCCCTGAAAGCTCAGAACAAAGAGCTCTTCACTGGCCTCCAAAGCGACCACCAAACGATGGAAACTTGTTTCCGTCGTAGGTGCCGCAACCCGCACCTCTCGCATGTAATCCTACGTGTGGCCCCACCGCTATGGCGCCGCATGACGGACGGGGGGTCGGTTCACCTAGACCTGAAACGGTCGAAGGTCGAGGACTTCTCGCCCCTCATACAATGCACAAAGTGCTTAGCCTTTGGGCATGGTAGGCGTCATTGCAAAGAGTCTTCGGATCTTTGCAGCCACTGCGGGGGGCCACACGTTAGGACCGAATACCCCGACTATGTCGCGGGGGAGCCGCCCAGCTGCGTAAACTGCAGACACACAAAGCTGGACAAGACCGACCACGGAGCTTTTAGCAGCGACTGTCCGGTGAGGCGGAAATGGGATGCCATTGCCCGCCTTGGCGTGTGTTACTGCTGAGGGCACCGCGGTCGTGATTCCAGGAGGTCGTGGGCCCGAAGATGCTGCTTCAAGGCACATGATACAGGTTAACCTGCAGCGGAAGCGATTGGCAACCGATGAACTGATGGCAGAAGCTGTCAGTCAGAAAGTGAACCCTACATAGGTAATCAAGGTGCCTTGAAGCGGTATCCCGGCGTCCGCGTCTATCAGATGGACCAGGGGATAAGTAGGACCAATCCCACAAAGGCCGGAATAGCGGTTTTTGATAAAGACCTCCAGGTTAGGTGCGACCCGAGCCTACAGTCGGAGAACATAGTGGCAATAACCATTGAGTTCTCCGACTGGACACTTGGGATAGTGTCCGCCTACCTGGAAGGGGACAAGCCCCTGGATCTATACCTGGAACGTCTGTCCAGCGTCCGATCCAAATTGGGAACCTTGAGCGTTGTGATCGGAGGAGACTTTAATGCGTGGAGCCCGTGGTGGGGCAGCACGCTTGAGGACCACCGGGGAACCGAATTGGCGGGGTACTTTGACGACAACGAGCTGCACATCCTCAACACTGGGATGGAACCCACGTTCCAAGTGGTTCGAGAGGGTCGACTCTGCACAAGCAGAGTCGACATCACGATGTGCAGCTAAAGTACCTTGCCAAGGATGGAGTCCTGGAGGGTGAACCCAGACATGGTCAGTTCCGATCACAATGCCCTGAGGATAGGCCTTCGCACAGGTCGTGCTAAAGCACCTGGCCCAGCACCAACCACTCGGATTTACAACACTAGAAAGGCAAACTGGGATAAGTTCCGAAACGAACTTATCCTACAGTTACAAAACCGCCAAATCCGAGTGGATCGAGTGTCAGCCATAACCGCCCCCGAGGACATCGAGCACGTTGTCCTCGAGTATCAGGAGGCGGTTCGTCAAGCATGCGAGGCCGCTATCCCAAAGCTGAAGCGAACACTCAAGTATGAACCACCTTGGATGACCTCCGAACTTCTGGCCCTGAACCGTGTCCGCTGCGCGGCCCCAACAAGGAGGGAATTCGTCGTCCTCCAGTACCTGGATGCCCGGGAAAAGTATGAGTCTGCGGCACAGACCCATAGCTGGAAGTACTGCACCGCGCAAACGGGCGAAAACTTGTGGGACGGAATTTACAGAGTCCTCCGTCAAACCTCGAAAAAACAAGAAGATAAACTTCTTGTGAGGGACGGAGTGACTCTAGATCCCAAGCAAAGTGCGGAACTCCTTGCAGCTACGTTTTTCCCGGATGACAGGCTGGAGGACGACAGTCCCGTACATTCCGCAATAAGGAGGGAGGCGGACCGCCCCATGTGTGAGTTAGCTTGCGCAGGGGACGATCCGCCCTTCACCCTTGCGGAACTCAGGGAGGCGGTTCATGACTTCAGTGCTCGCAAAGCTCCTGGATCGGATGCGTTCTCTGCAGATATCAGTGCCAAGAGCATTGAGGCAGATGAGCGGCTCTTCTTAGAGATAGCCAACAGGTGCCTCGCTGTGGGATACTTCCCGAGGCCGTGGAAGCGTGCGGCAGTCGTGATACTTCCCAAACCTGGAAAATCCGACTACCATCATCCAAAGTCTTACCGTCCGATTGGACTTCTGTCCGTCCACGGTAAGACTTTGGAAAAAATTATGGTACGTCGGATAAAGTCGCACGTACTGCCGACGCTGAATCCGGCTCAATTCGGATTTATGCCACAGTGAAGCACTGAGGATGCCCTCTTTGCCTTGATCTAGCACATCAGAGCTGAGGTTAGGGCAAAGAGGGTAGTCCTAATGGTGTCTCTAGACATAGAGGGGGCATTCGATAGCGCCTGGTGGCCAGCCATTAAACACCAGCTGGCCGCCAGGAAATGCCCCGGGAACCTGTACTCCGCCGTATGCAGTTACCTCAGTGATCGTGAGATCACTATTCATTATGCGGGCGCCGAGTGCGTGAGGCCCACGACCAAGGGGTGCGTTCAGGGATCGATTTGGGGGCCCATATTCTGGAACCTCCTGATCGATCCATTGCTGGGCGCCCTCGAGGAAGAGGGCCTACGCGTGCAAGCCTTCGCCGACGACGTAGTCGACTTCTCGGGCTCCTCTCCGGAGACTATCGCGCGGACCGCTAATTCCGTCCTCCGGCGGGTCTACGACTGGGGCTTGGACAACAAGCTGCGATTTGCTCCACACAAGCCCAACGCCATGGTGATCACTAAGAAACTGAAATTAACACCTATTCAGATCACCATGGGCGGCGAATGTATAAAGATGGTAACTGAAACCAAAATCCTGGGCCTTACTATCGACCACAGGTTGTCTTTTAAGCCACATGTCGCCGAAGTTTGCCGTAAGGCAACGGCCATTTATGGCCAACTATCAAGGGCGGCTAAGACAACCTGGGACCTGAACCCAGAGGTGGTTAGGACCATCTACATCGCCGCTGTGGAGCCAATCGTACTATACGCTTCAAGCGTCTGGGTCCCAGCCGTAGATCAAGTCGGAGTGCGGAAGCTGCTGGACGCGGTTCAGCGGGGGTTCGCGCGGAAGATCAGCCGGACCTACAAAACCGCCAGTTTGAGTGCGGCGCTGATTCTGTCGGGTATATTGCCACCTGAGGATCCGAGAGGCGGCAGAATTGTACCGATATAAAAGCGGTGAGGACATTGATGGAATGGCAGACAGGAAGGCTGAACAGCGGGTTAGCTTCCTGGATGCTCCCCATCCAGCCCTCGCTCCTGAGGTAGAATTCTGTTGTCTCGAGGAAACTCAGGCCGAGACCGACGTGGTAGAGGTGCAGGATGAACCAGGAGAAAGAGAGGGTTACCTGCAGGTCTACACCGACGGCAGCAAGATACAGGGCAGGGTTGGAGCCGGAATATCATTCAGGCGGCGAGGTTTGGAAGTCAGAGCAAGGAAACTCAAGTTAGAGGATTATTGCTCTGTCTTTCAAGCCGAAATGTGCGCAATTTCGAAGGCTATCGAGGACATCTTGAAGATGCCCAACATGAGGGTCGAGATCCTTAGTGACTCCAGGTCGTCGCTGGAGCTGCTAAGGGATCGATCCTCATTCAACCCGATAGCCTTCGAAATCAAAAACCTGATCCGGCGGGCCCGAGACATGGGTAAAACCATTCGGTTCCGCTGGGTCAGAGCGCATGTAGGTATCGAGGGGAACGAGAGGGCTGACCACTTGGCGAAGGACGCGGCGCTCCACTCGAAACAGAGGGCTGCGTACGACGGAGTGCCGGTTTCGACTCTTCGCCGTGGAATAAGAGCCAGGACCCTCGGCGTCTGGCAGGAGCGTTACACTGCGGGCCAAACCGCAAGTGTCACAAAGGCGTTCCTGCCAGACGTCGCGACGGCTTACAAGCTGGTGCGGGAGGAACCCTTCTCCGCTCTGATGGCCCAAGTCATCACGGGTCATGGTGGCTTCTCGGCGTATCTCCACCGGTTCGGACTGAAGGATAGCCCAGTGTGCATTTGTGACGGTCAAACGGACGAAAGCGCAATCCACCTGGTGCTCGAATGCCCTAGGTTCGGTCGGTGGAGGTACGATCTTGAGGTCCAGAGTGGAGTGGCCGTACTGGAGGCCAACCTCCCCTTATTATTATCAGCCAAGCGGAAATTATTCGAGACATTCTGCCTCAAGATTCTGATGGATGCGCTGCCGAAGAACGGCAGCAATATAAATGTCAAAAATATTAAAATATAATGTGTGTAAAATAGTTAAGTAGGACAGAAAGTAAATAATAAGTAATAACTAGGAAATAGATATGAATAAAGTACTAGTCTGTGAGAATGTGTGCCTAGGTTAAGATAGTGTATAGAAATTGTATGGTATTAATAAAAAAAAAAAAAGTCTTAAGATAGTAACTAGCACGTAAGAAATGTAAAGAAAATTGATATTATTGTGAAAGCGACTGTATTAAAAGTTTTATAAATAAATTATAACCCACCCACAAACCCTACAGCCAAACGGTAGGGAGGAAGTAGTGAAGTAGCTCCTCGGCCCTGGAACGTAAGTTGCGAGGGAGGTAGGCCACTAGTCGAAGAAAATAAAAATATACAGATGCTGTTGCTTTTATTGTATGCATGAGGTATGACAGTTTATGAAAGGTGAATTTGAATGAGTGAGTAATTGTACTTGAGTTCCTGCAGCGAATTTCATTTAAGTGGAATGAAATCCTTGGTAGGCGAGAGGGATATGTAAGGTTATAACTTTCCATGTTTTAATAATATTGTCTCGCGGAATTAGCCTGTCGAACTGATCACCTCGCAGAACTGATTCCCCGCGGGGAGAGAAGAACGGCGCGCGGGGTTTTTTCGTATGAAGATCGACGCTTGCGGTCCGGGGAGAGACTAAAACATCACCGTTCGAGGCACACGAAACCTACAACGTCACACCACAATCTAGAAGATGAGAAACAATGAGCAAAGGTAAGTCTCCAGGTCAGGATGGTCTCAGCATAGAGTTCCTTAAGCATGCTGGTCCTCATCTATAGCGTGTGTTGGCATTATTATTTAATATGTGTAAAGTTCATTCCTACTAGCCTGAGGAGGTGATAAAAACTATTGTGGTTCCAAAATAAGACGGGGGACATATCAGACATTACGTAATTGGTTTAATGAAACTGTTAGTGACGGCTCAGCAAAAGTATTATTTTAGTAATAATTTAAGAAGAAAACAAACACGTGCTAGAGAACAAGATGAGTGATGCTGTTACTTGCAACGAAAATGACGTTTCTAGAAACAAATAGAGATATCTTTCAACAGACGCTTCTGTTGCCTGCTCTGTCTGCCGCTGCATTATCGATCATACTGCCAAAACCATGCGTTTACAATACGAGGATATTTAAAGGGATACTAGAATAAAATCTGCCCATATACGTTTTGAAACTGCAGTACTGGAGGAGACTCTAGCATCGCATTCGCTATTTTGACCGCCGCTGAAGTAAAATCAAAGCTATGATTTTACTGCCATTTGACGATATGACAAGCGATTTTGATTTGGAACATGTGCAGAATACAGAAGGCAAGTTGATCATGTAATTATATACCAGTTAGGAATTATTAAAAGATATTTTACAATACCTGTGCTACCAAAAATACCAAAGTGCTTGCAATTAAAAGTCCTATGCGATCTGAAACAGAAGCCGTTTGAGCAAATAAGCATTCTACTTTGATTTAGTTAATGTAATGTAATTACATTAAATTGTCATCTAATTTCCTTTACAGGCTTTAAAAATTGTGCAAGCCATTGCAAACTGGGTACAAAAACCTGAGCGTCTTTCCTTCGCTGTAGGAAAGGAATGGAAGTGTATACTGTACTCCAAAAACCATTAATATGCATATAATGGCGGAAACTCAAAACAGGACCAGAGTGGAACTCTTATAATTATGAACCTGTTGATTATATATAATGGGCATCAACAATACATAAAAGAATAACATAATCAGTAACAAGGCATTATTGGTAAATAGGATGCAAATTCAAGTTTTCGAATAAACTTCCATCACCGCGCATTATTCATAATTCTTATCCACAAATTGTTAAGTCTATGTAGCCACAAAACCAACAAAATTATAAACATACTTAAACACCAACACAAAGATCCTTAAACCAAAGACTACAAACAGACTAAACACCTTAGAATAATGACACTACAGAAGTAGCGTCGTTAACTTCATTACAAATAGAAAGGGCAAGCGATATACAACTAAGGCTGAGATAGAACGGGACAAAGCTATTGATCTTGCATCTCTATCGCGTAACCCATTTATTTGTTTGGCAAGAAGTCATCTTTTGGGACAAATAAACAAAGATCTGTCATGTCAACCAGATTGCGAATAGGATTTTTGTGATTTTATTGTTTTGAAACATATTTGGTGTGTTAAAGGTATTTATTTCTATATAGTTATTAAACTTAACAATGTGGTTGGGTGTATTGTGTATTGCTGCCAAAGCCGTAGTTAATATTAAAAATCCAGGAATTCGCTTCCACGCGTAAGTATTACTTTTCACCTAACGTTTTCAATATAATGTGCAACAAGCTCTACTTGAAATACATTTTTATATGAAATATTCTTTGCAAAAGTATTGATTTTTTATACATAGTCACCTATTTCCAGTAAATTTATCGTAATCAAAATAAACATAAGATAAAACAGTATTAGGATGTAGCCATAACAATGGCTGCACTAAAAGTATCGGTAATGGAATATTTCCACTGTTCCTGACATATTAAAATCTTTTTAATTGAAAACTCCTTGGTTTTAAAAATCGAATACCATTAATTTATTTAAAAAAACATTCTCGGTCTTGTCACAAGGTCTTGTCAAACTTGTTTAGTCGTTGAAAAAATGGAATTGACTCGAGAAAATGCTGTATACAACATCGTATCAGGTGACGAATCCTGAATATACACGTACGAACCCGAAACAAAAAACTAGTCACGAGTTTGGGTGTTCGACAATGAGTTAAAGCCAACAAAAATTGTTCGTTCTCGGAGTGCTGCAAAAAAAAGGGTAGCCACATTCCAAAATCGGCCATGTTGCGACTATTCCTCTTGAGGGACAAAGAACGGTTAATTCAGAATGGTACGCTAGCATTTGTTTGCCACAGGTCGTTTCTGAACTCCGTAAAGAGAACTGCAACCGCCGCATCATCCTCCATCACGACAATGCGAGTTCTCACACCGCGCACAGAACAAAAGAGTTTTTAGAGCAAGAAAACAAAAGCATTATTAGACCATCCGCCGTACAGCCCCGACCTAAGCCCTAATGATTTCTATACTTTCCCTTAAATAAAGAATAAATTGCGTGGTCAGAGATTTTCATCACAAAAAGGGCCATTTTGGAGACCCCAACTTCCGAATGGAATGGTTGCTTCAATGATTGGTTCCATCGTATGGAAAAATGTGTCAAATTTCGCGGAGAATACTTCGAAAAGCAATAAATACATTTTTAAATAGTAATGTAGTGTCACTTCTTTGATTCCCGAAATTTTCAGTGCCGCCCTCGTAGCTACTTATTTTTCTTATTTCTGTACAGAATGCCTGGCAATTATAAAAGAACATCGACTCGAAAGAGTTGGTCACAAGAAGACATAAGGCCATCGAAGCTATAAAAGAGAACAGGTTGGGTTGGGTCTTAGCATCCAAACACTTTAGTGTGCCACAAGCAACTCTTCGTCGTTATTTTTATAGTACTCCAGTAACTCTCGGTCGTTTTAAATCAACTTTTGACGCAGACGTATATCTGTTATCCTCTTGTGATGAATGCAATAATAAATGATTCTAATGGTAAACCTGACATGATTCTTTTTTACAATCAGGCAGTGTAGATTCGTTTGACCAAATGTGCACCTCAACGTCGTGCAGCCGCAAGACTAATAGATGGCCGATGGCTGTATTTTATGGTATCCTGAACATGACTTGTAAATTCTGCTATTATATATGGCCACAACATGATCAAAAATAATAAAAAGCCATTGAACAGAAGAAAATACATGAAGCAACTCAGCACAGATTTGGTCACGCCTTGGATGGAGATGAGACTTGTAGTTCCGACACTAAAAAGATTATTGGGAGAAAATAAAAGCCAAATTCTCGTTAAACGTACTTCTTAAAATAATGAAAATCAAGAAGAAGAATACGAGCCAATAAAACGTAAATACTGTGCGTTTTTCTCCTATAAAAAATTATTTTAATTCTATGTGCGTCCTCGGTGTCACCGAGGTAACTTTCCAAGGTTACTCAATATCGGAAAGCGGTACGAAGCCATTGGATTCGAAGGTGAAGGCGGTACAAGAATTTCCTGTCCCCACCAACGTGCGCCAGCGCAGAGGATTCCTGGGTATACTTAATTTTAGGCATAATAGATGCTACAACAGATGCACTGATCCCTACTTTTATAGTAAATTTATCGATAAATAATTCGAGTGAATTATCATCGGAATCCGAATTATAAAATTATTAAAAGAACTTCTCGTATTACTTCTACTCTTCTACCCAACACTTTTCTTTCACTGCATAATCTATTAAGTTCAGTTTTTCGATGATTCCCATCCCTATGAATTATCTCTGGTCACTACCAAGTTTATTTGTAAGGTCGGAAGTATTTTGTATACATAGGCTGCACTAAAAGTATCGGGAATGGAATATTTCCACTGTTCCTGACATATTAAAATCTTTTTAATTGAAAACTCCTTGGTTTTAAAAATCGAATACCATTAATTTATTTAAAAAAACATTCTCGGTCTTGTCACAAGGTCTTGTCAAACTTGTTTAGTCGTTGAAAAAATGGAATTGACTCGAGAAAATTCTAGAGCGATGATTTATAATGACTTTCGAAGTGGTTTAACACAAAAACAGTGTGTTGACCGGATGGTTTCTGCATTTGGTGATGAAGCCCCATCCAAAATCTGAATTTCAACGTAGACGTGTCAAGCTCAGTGATGATCCCCGTCAAGGTCGTCCAAAAACTGCAGTCACGAAAGAAAACGTTGATGCTGTGCGTAAGCTGATTAAGGAAGATCGACATGTGACATCAGACCGCGAAATTCAGGCAACTATAGACATTGGCATGAGTCAAATACAAATAATCTTGCGTGGACAATTAGGTGCAAAAAAGTTGTTTTCCCGATGGATACCGCATTTGCTCTGTGAAGAGCAAAAAGCGGCTCGCGTTATTTGGTGCGTCTGAACTCTAGAAAGATTCCACGCAGGATCCTCAAATGCTGTATACAACATCGTATCAGGTGACGAATCCTGAATATACACGTACGAACCCGAAACAAAAAACTAGTCACGAGTTTGGGTGTTCGACAATGAGTTAAAGCCAACAAAAATTGTTCGTTCTCGGAGTGCTGCAAAAAAAAGGGTAGCCACATTCCAAAATCGGCCATGTTGCGACTATTCCTCTTGAGGGACAAAGAACGGTTAATTCAGAATGGTATGCTAGCATTTGTTTGCCACAGGTCGTTTCTGAACTCCGTAAAGAGAACTGCAACCGCCGCATCATCCTCCATCACGACAATGCGAGTTCTCACACCGCGCACAGAACAAAAGAGTTTTTAGAGCAAGAAAACAAAAGCATTATTAGACCATCCGCCGTACAGCCCCGACCTAAGCCCTAATGATTTCTATACTTTCCCTTAAATAAAGAATAAATTGCGTGGTCAGAGATTTTCATCACAAAAAGGGCCATTTTGGAGACCCCAACTTCCGAATGGAATGGTTGCTTCAATGATTGGTTCCATCGTATGGAAAAATGTGTCAAATTTCGCGGAGAATACTTCGAAAAGCAATAAATACATTTTTAAATAGTAATGTAGTGTCACTTCTTTGATTCCCGAAATTTTCAGTGCCGCCCTCGTAGCTACTTATTTTTCTTATTTCTGTACAGAATGCCTGGCAATTATAAAAGAACATCGACTCGAAAGAGTTGGTCACAAGAAGACATAAGGCCATCGAAGCTATAAAAGAGAACAGGTTGGGTTGGGTCTTAGCATCCAAACACTTTAGTGTGCCACAAGCAACTCTTCGTCGTTATTTTTATAGTACTCCAGTAACTCTCGGTCGTTTTAAACCAACTTTTGACGCAGACGTATATCTGTTATCCTCTTGTGATGAATGCAATAATAAATGATTCTAATGGTAAACCTGACATGATTCTTTTTTACAATCAGGCAGTGTAGATTCGTTTGACCAAATGTGCACCTCAACGTCGTGCAGCCGCAAGACTAATAGATGGCCGATGGCTGTATTTTATGGTATCCTGAACATGACTTGTAAATTCTGCTATTATATATGGCCACAACATGATCAAAAATAATAAAAAGCCATTGAACAGAAGAAAATACATGAAGCAACTCAGCACAGATTTGGTCACGCCTTGGATGGAGATGAGACTTGTAGTTCCGACACTAAAAAGATTATTGGGAGAAAATAAAAGCCAAATTCTCGTTAAACGTACTTCTTAAAATAATGAAAATCAAGAAGAAGAATACGAGCCAATAAAACGTAAATACTGTGCGTTTTTCTCCTATAAAAAAATATTTTAATTCTATGTGCGTCCTCGGTGTCACCGAGGTAACTTTCCAAGGTTACTCAATATCGGAAAGCGGTACGAAGCCATTGGATTCGAAGGTGAAGGCGGTACAAGAATTTCCTGTCCCCACCAACGTGCGCCAGCGCAGAGGATTCCTGGGTATACTTAATTTTAGGCTTAATAGATGCTACAACAGATGCACTGATCCCTACTTTTATAGTAAATTTATCGATAAATAATTCGAGTGAATTATCATCGGAATCCGAATAATAAAATTATTAAAAGAACTTCTCGTATTACTTCTACTCTTCTACCCAACACTTTTCTTTCACTGCATAATCTATTAAGTTCAGTTGTTCGATGATTCCCATCCCTATGAATTATCTCTGGTCACTACCAAGTTTATTTGTAAGGTCGGAAGTATTTTGTATACATAGGCTGCACTAAAAGTATCGGGAATGGAATATTTCCACTGTTCCTGACATATTAAAATCTTTTTAATTGAAAACTCCTTGGTTTTAAAAATCGAATACCATTAATTTATTTAAAAAAACATTCTCGGTCTTGTCACAAGGTCTTGTCAAACTTGTTTAGTCGTTGAAAAAATGGAATTGACTCGAGAAAATGCTGTATACAACATCGTATCAGGTGACGAATCCTGAATATACACGTACGAACCCGAAACAAAAAACTAGTCACGAGTTTGGGTGTTCGACAATGAGTTAAAGCCAACAAAAATTGTTCGTTCTCGGAGTGCTGCAAAAAAAAGGGTAGCCACATTCCAAAATCGGCCATGTTGCGACTATTCCTCTTGAGGGACAAAGAACGGTTAATTCAGAATGGTATGCTAGCATTTGTTTGCCACAGGTCGTTTCTGAACTCCGTAAAGAGAACTGCAACCGCCGCATCATCCTCCATCACGACAATGCGAGTTCTCACACCGCGCACAGAACAAAAGAGTTTTTAGAGCAAGAAAACAAAAGCATTATTAGACCATCCGCCGTACAGCCCCGACCTAAGCCCTAATGATTTCTATACTTTCCCTTAAATAAAGAATAAATTGCGTGGTCAGAGATTTTCATCACAAAAAGGGCCATTTTGGAGACCCCAACTTCCGAATGGAATGGTTGCTTCAATGATTGGTTCCATCGTATGGAAAAATGTGTCAAATTTCGCGGAGAATACTTCGAAAAGCAATAAATACATTTTTAAATAGTAATGTAGTGTCACTTCTTTGATTCCCGAAATTTTCAGTGCCGCCCTCGTAGCTACTTATTTTTCTTATTTCTGTACAGAATGCCTGGCAATTATAAAAGAACATCGACTCGAAAGAGTTGGTCACAAGAAGACATAAGGCCATCGAAGCTATAAAAGAGAACAGGTTGGGTTGGGTCTTAGCATCCAAACACTTTAGTGTGCCACAAGCAACTCTTCGTCGTTATTTTTATAGTACTCCAGTAACTCTCGGTCGTTTTAAACCAACTTTTGACGCAGACGTATATCTGTTATCCTCTTGTGATGAATGCAATAATAAATGATTCTAATGGTAAACCTGACATGATTCTTTTTTACAATCAGGCAGTGTAGATTCGTTTGACCAAATGTGCACCTCAACGTCGTGCAGCCGCAAGACTAATAGATGGCCGATGGCTGTATTTTATGGTATCCTGAACATGACTTGTAAATTCTGCTATTATATATGGCCACAACATGATCAAAAATAATAAAAAGCCATTGAACAGAAGAAAATACATGAAGCAACTCAGCACAGATTTGGTCACGCCTTGGATGGAGATGAGACTTGTAGTTCCGACACTAAAAAGATTATTGGGAGAAAATAAAAGCCAAATTCTCGTTAAACGTACTTCTTAAAATAATGAAAATCAAGAAGAAGAATACGAGCCAATAAAACGTAAATACTGTGCGTTTTTCTCCTATAAAAAATTATTTTAATTCTATGTGCGTCCTCGGTGTCACCGAGGTAACTTTCCAAGGTTACTCAATATCGGAAAGCGGTACGAAGCCATTGGATTCGAAGGTGAAGGCGGTACAAGAATTTCCTGTCCCCACCAACGTGCGCCAGCGCAGAGGATTCCTGGGTATACTTAATTTTAGGCTTAATAGATGCTACAACAGATGCACTGATCCCTACTTTTATAGTAAATTTATCGATAAATAATTCGAGTGAATTATCATCGGAATCCGAATAATAAAATTATTAAAAGAACTTCTCGTATTACTTCTACTCTTCTACCCAACACTTTTCTTTCACTGCATAATCTATTAAGTTCAGTTGTTCGATGATTCCCATCCCTATGAATTATCTCTGGTCACTACCAAGTTTATTTGTAAGGTCGGAAGTATTTTGTATACATAGGCTGCACTAAAAGTATCGGGAATGGAATATTTCCACTGTTCCTGACATATTAAAATCTTTTTAATTGAAAACTCCTTGGTTTTAAAAATCGAATACCATTAATTTATTTAAAAAAACATTCTCGGTCTTGTCACAAGGTCTTGTCAAACTTGTTTAGTCGTTGAAAAAATGGAATTGACTCGAGAAAATGCTGTATACAACATCGTATCAGGTGACGAATCCTGAATATACACGTACGAACCCGAAACAAAAAACTAGTCACGAGTTTGGGTGTTCGACAATGAGTTAAAGCCAACAAAAATTGTTCGTTCTCGGAGTGCTGCAAAAAAAAGGGTAGCCACATTCCAAAATCGGCCATGTTGCGACTATTCCTCTTGAGGGACAAAGAACGGTTAATTCAGAATGGTATGCTAGCATTTGTTTGCCACAGGTCGTTTCTGAACTCCGTAAAGAGAACTGCAACCGCCGCATCATCCTCCATCACGACAATGCGAGTTCTCACACCGCGCACAGAACAAAAGAGTTTTTAGAGCAAGAAAACAAAAGCATTATTAGACCATCCGCCGTACAGCCCCGACCTAAGCCCTAATGATTTCTATACTTTCCCTTAAATAAAGAATAAATTGCGTGGTCAGAGATTTTCATCACAAAAAGGGCCATTTTGGAGACCCCAACTTCCGAATGGAATGGTTGCTTCAATGATTGGTTCCATCGTATGGAAAAATGTGTCAAATTTCGCGGAGAATACTTCGAAAAGCAATAAATACATTTTTAAATAGTAATGTAGTGTCACTTCTTTGATTCCCGAAATTTTCAGTGCCGCCCTCGTAGCTACTTATTTTTCTTATTTCTGTACAGAATGCCTGGCAATTATAAAAGAACATCGACTCGAAAGAGTTGGTCACAAGAAGACATAAGGCCATCGAAGCTATAAAAGAGAACAGGTTGGGTTGGGTCTTAGCATCCAAACACTTTAGTGTGCCACAAGCAACTCTTCGTCGTTATTTTTATAGTACTCCAGTAACTCTCGGTCGTTTTAAATCAACTTTTGACGCAGACGTATATCTGTTATCCTCTTGTGATGAATGCAATAATAAATGATTCTAATGGTAAACCTGACATGATTCTTTTTTACAATCAGGCAGTGTAGATTCGTTTGACCAAATGTGCACCTCAACGTCGTGCAGCCGCAAGACTAATAGATGGCCGATGGCTGTATTTTATGGTATCCTGAACATGACTTGTAAATTCTGCTATTATATATGGCCACAACATGATCAAAAATAATAAAAAGCCATTGAACAGAAGAAAATACATGAAGCAACTCAGCACAGATTTGGTCACGCCTTGGATGGAGATGAGACTTGTAGTTCCGACACTAAAAAGATTATTGGGAGAAAATAAAAGCCAAATTCTCGTTAAACGTACTTCTTAAAATAATGAAAATCAAGAAGAAGAATACGAGCCAATAAAACGTAAATACTGTGCGTTTTTCTCCTATAAAAAATTATTTTAATTCTATGTGCGTCCTCGGTGTCACCGAGGTAACTTTCCAAAGTTACTCAATATCGGAAAGCGGTACGAAGCCATTGGATTCGAAGGTGAAGGCGGTACAAGAATTTCCTGTCCCCACCAACGTGCGCCAGCGCAGAGGATTCCTGGGTATACTTAATTTTAGGCTTAATAGATGCTACAACAGATGCACTGATCCCTACTTTTATAGTAAATTTATCGATAAATAATTCGAGTGAATTATCATCGGAATCCGAATAATAAAATTATTAAAAGAACTTCTCGTATTACTTCTACTCTTCTACCCAACACTTTTCTTTCACTGCATAATCTATTAAGTTCAGTTGTTCGATGATTCCCATCCCTATGAATTATCTCTGGTCACTACCAAGTTTATTTGTAAGGTCGGAAGTATTTTGTATACATAGGCTGCACTAAAAGTATCGGGAATGGAATATTTCCACTGTTCCTGACATATTAAAATCTTTTTAATTGAAAACTCCTTGATTTTAAAAATCGAATACCATTAATTTATTTAAAAAAACATTCTCGGTCTTGTCACAAGGTCTTGTCAAACTTGTTTAGTCGTTGAAAAAATGGAATTGACTCGAGAAAATGCTGTATACAACATCGTATCAGGTGACGAATCCTGAATATACACGTACGAACCCGAAACAAAAAACTAGTCACGAGTTTGGGTGTTCGACAATGAGTTAAAGCCAACAAAAATTGTTCGTTCTCGGAGTGCTGCAAAAAAAAGGGTAGCCACATTCCAAAATCGGCCATGTTGCGACTATTCCTCTTGAGGGACAAAGAACGGTTAATTCAGAATGGTATGCTAGCATTTGTTTGCCACAGGTCGTTTCTGAACTCCGTAAAGAGAACTGCAACCGCCGCATCATCCTCCATCACGACAATGCGAGTTCTCACACCGCGCACAGAACAAAAGAGTTTTTAGAGCAAGAAAACAAAAGCATTATTAGACCATCCGCCGTACAGCCCCGACCTAAGCCCTAATGATTTCTATACTTTCCCTTAAATAAAGAATAAATTGCGTGGTCAGAGATTTTCATCACAAAAAGGGCCATTTTGGAGACCCCAACTTCCGAATGGAATGGTTGCTTCAATGATTGGTTGGAACCGAACGATGGATCGTATGGAAAAATGTGTCAAATTTCGCGGAGAATACTTCGAAAAGCAATAAATACATTTTTAAATAGTAATGTAGTGTCACTTCTTTGATTCCCGAAATTTTCAGTGCCGCCCTCGTAGCTACTTATTTTTCTTATTTCTGTACAGAATGCCTGGCAATTATAAAAGAACATCGACTCGAAAGAGTTGGTCACAAGAAGACATAAGGCCATCGAAGCTATAAAAGAGAACAGGTTGGGTTGGGTCTTAGCATCCAAACACTTTAGTGTGCCACAAGCAACTCTTCGTCGTCATTTTTATAGTACTCCAGTAACTCTCGGTCGTTTTAAACCAACTTTTGACGCAGACGTATATCTGTTATCCTCTTGTGATGAATGCAATAATAAATGATTCTAATGGTAAACCTGACATGATTCTTTTTTACAATCAGGCAGTGTAGATTCATTTGACCAAATGTGCACCTCAACGTCGTGCAGCCGCAAGACTAATAGATGGCCGATGGCTGTATTTTATGGTATCCTGAACATGACTTGTAAATTCTGCTATTATATATGGCCACAACATGATCAAAAATAATAAAAAGCCATTGAACAGAAGAAAATACATGAAGCAACTCAGCACAGATTTGGTCACGCCTTGGATGGAGATGAGACTTGTAGTTCCGACACTAAAAAGATTATTGGGAGAAAATAAAAGCCAAATTCTCGTTAAACGTACTTCTTAAAATAATGAAAATCAAGAAGAAGAATACGAGCCAATGAAACGTAAATACTGTGCGTTTTTCTCCTATAAAAAATTATTTTAATTCTAAGTGCGTCCTCGGTGTCACCGAGGTAACATTCCAAGGTTACTCAATATCGGAAAGCGGTACGAAGCCATTGGATTCGAAGGTGAAGGCGGTACAAGAATTTCCTGTCCCCACCAACGTGCGCCAGCGCAGAGGATTCCTGGGTATACTTAATTTTAGGCATAATAGATGCTACAACAGATGCACTGATCCCTACTTTTATAGTAAATTTATCGATAAATAATTCGAGTGAATTATCATCGGAATCCGAATTATAAAATTATTAAAAGAACTTCTCGTATTACTTCTACTCTTCTACCCAACACTTTTCTTTCACTGCATAATCTATTAAGTTCAGTTTTTCGATGATTCCCATCCCTATGAATTATCTCTGGTCACTACCAAGTTTATTTGTAAGGTCGGAAGTATTTTGTATACATAGGCTGCACTAAAAGTATCGGGAATGGAATATTTCCACTGTTCCTGACATATTAAAATCTTTTTAATTGAAAACTCCTTGGTTTTAAAAATCGAATACCATTAATTTATTTAAAAAAACATTCTCGGTCTTGTCACAAGGTCTTGTCAAACTTGTTTAGTCGTTGAAAAAATGGAATTGACTCGAGAAAATTCTAGAGCGATGATTTATAATGACTTTCGAAGTGGTTTAACACAGTGTGTTGACCGGATGGTTTCTGCATTTGGTGATGAAGCCCCATCCAAAATCTGAATTTCAACGTAGACGTGTCAAGCTCAGTGATGATCCCCGTCAAGGTCGTCCAAAAACTGCAGTCACGAAAGAAAACGTTGATGCTGTGCGTAAGCTGATTAAGGAAGATCGACATGTGACATCAGACCGCGAAATTCAGGCAACTATAGACATTGGCATGAGTCAAATACAAATAATCTTGCGTGGACAATTAGGTGCAAAAAAGTTGTTTTCCCGATGGATACCGCATTTGCTCTGTGAAGAGCAAAAAGCGGCTCGCGTTATTTGGTGCGTCTGAACTCTAGAAAGATTCCACGCAGGATCCTCAAATGCTGTATACAACATCGTATCAGGTGACGAATCCTGAATATACACGTACGAACCCGAAACAAAAAACTAGTCACGAGTTTGGGTGTTCGACAATGAGTTAAAGCCAACAAAAATTGTTCGTTCTCGGAGTGCTGCAAAAAAAAGGGTAGCCACATTCCAAAATCGGCCATGTTGCGACTATTCCTCTTGAGGGACAAAGAACGGTTAATTCAGAATGGTATGCTAGCATTTGTTTGCCACAGGTCGTTTCTGAACTCCGTAAAGAGAACTGCAACCGCCGCATCATCCTCCATCACGACAATGCGAGTTCTCACACCGCGCACAGAACAAAAGAGTTTTTAGAGCAAGAAAACAAAAGCATTATTAGACCATCCGCCGTACAGCCCCGACCTAAGCCCTAATGATTTCTATACTTTCCCTTAAATAAAGAATAAATTGCGTGGTCAGAGATTTTCATCACAAAAAGGGCCATTTTGGAGACCCCAACTTCCGAATGGAATGGTTGCTTCAATGATTGGTTCCATCGTATGGAAAAATGTGTCAAATTTCGCGGAGAATACTTCGAAAAGCAATAAATACATTTTTAAATAGTAATGTAGTGTCACTTCTTTGATTCCCGAAATTTTCAGTGCCGCCCTCGTAGCTACTTATTTTTCTTATTTCTGTACAGAATGCCTGGCAATTATAAAAGAACATCGACTCGAAAGAGTTGGTCACAAGAAGACATAAGGCCATCGAAGCTATAAAAGAGAACAGGTTGGGTTGGGTCTTAGCATCCAAACACTTTAGTGTGCCACAAGCAACTCTTCGTCGTTATTTTTATAGTACTCCAGTAACTCTCGGTCGTTTTAAACCAACTTTTGACGCAGACGTATATCTGTTATCCTCTTGTGATGAATGCAATAATAAATGATTCTAATGGTAAACCTGACATGATTCTTTTTTACAATCAGGCAGTGTAGATTCGTTTGACCAAATGTGCACCTCAACGTCGTGCAGCCGCAAGACTAATAGATGGCCGATGGCTGTATTTTATGGTATCCTGAACATGACTTGTAAATTCTGCTATTATATATGGCCACAACATGATCAAAAATAATAAAAAGCCATTGAACAGAAGAAAATACATGAAGCAACTCAGCACAGATTTGGTCACGCCTTGGATGGAGATGAGACTTGTAGTTCCGACACTAAAAAGATTATTGGGAGAAAATAAAAGCCAAATTCTCGTTAAACGTACTTCTTAAAATAATGAAAATCAAGAAGAAGAATACGAGCCAATAAAACGTAAATACTGTGCGTTTTTCTCCTATAAAAAATTATTTTAATTCTATGTGCGTCCTCGGTGTCACCGAGGTAACTTTCCAAGGTTACTCAATATCGGAAAGCGGTACGAAGCCATTGGATTCGAAGGTGAAGGCGGTACAAGAATTTCCTGTCCCCACCAACGTGCGCCAGCGCAGAGGATTCCTGGGTATACTTAATTTTAGGCTTAATAGATGCTACAACAGATGCACTGATCCCTACTTTTATAGTAAATTTATCGATAAATAATTCGAGTGAATTATCATCGGAATCCGAATAATAAAATTATTAAAAGAACTTCTCGTATTACTTCTACTCTTCTACCCAACACTTTTCTTTCACTGCATAATCTATTAAGTTCAGTTGTTCGATGATTCCCATCCCTATGAATTATCTCTGGTCACTACCAAGTTTATTTGTAAGGTCGGAAGTATTTTGTATACATAGGCTGCACTAAAAGTATCGGGAATGGAATATTTCCACTGTTCCTGACATATTAAAATCTTTTTAATTGAAAACTCCTTGGTTTTAAAAATCGAATACCATTAATTTATTTAAAAAAACATTCTCGGTCTTGTCACAAGGTCTTGTCAAACTTGTTTAGTCGTTGAAAAAATGGAATTGACTCGAGAAAATGCTGTATACAACATCGTATCAGGTGACGAATCCTGAATATACACGTACGAACCCGAAACAAAAAACTAGTCACGAGTTTGGGTGTTCGACAATGAGTTAAAGCCAACAAAAATTGTTCGTTCTCGGAGTGCTGCAAAAAAAAGGGTAGCCACATTCCAAAATCGGCCATGTTGCGACTATTCCTCTTGAGGGACAAAGAACGGTTAATTCAGAATGGTATGCTAGCATTTGTTTGCCACAGGTCGTTTCTGAACTCCGTAAAGAGAACTGCAACCGCCGCATCATCCTCCATCACGACAATGCGAGTTCTCACACCGCGCACAGAACAAAAGAGTTTTTAGAGCAAGAAAACAAAAGCATTATTAGACCATCCGCCGTACAGCCCCGACCTAAGCCCTAATGATTTCTATACTTTCCCTTAAATAAAGAATAAATTGCGTGGTCAGAGATTTTCATCACAAAAAGGGCCATTTTGGAGACCCCAACTTCCGAATGGAATGGTTGCTTCAATGATTGGTTCCATCGTATGGAAAAATGTGTCAAATTTCGCGGAGAATACTTCGAAAAGCAATAAATACATTTTTAAATAGTAATGTAGTGTCACTTCTTTGATTCCCGAAATTTTCAGTGCCGCCCTCGTAGCTACTTATTTTTCTTATTTCTGTACAGAATGCCTGGCAATTATAAAAGAACATCGACTCGAAAGAGTTGGTCACAAGAAGACATAAGGCCATCGAAGCTATAAAAGAGAACAGGTTGGGTTGGGTCTTAGCATCCAAACACTTTAGTGTGCCACAAGCAACTCTTCGTCGTTATTTTTATAGTACTCCAGTAACTCTCGGTCGTTTTAAACCAACTTTTGACGCAGACGTATATCTGTTATCCTCTTGTGATGAATGCAATAATAAATGATTCTAATGGTAAACCTGACATGATTCTTTTTTACAATCAGGCAGTGTAGATTCGTTTGACCAAATGTGCACCTCAACGTCGTGCAGCCGCAAGACTAATAGATGGCCGATGGCTGTATTTTATGGTATCCTGAACATGACTTGTAAATTCTGCTATTATATATGGCCACAACATGATCAAAAATAATAAAAAGCCATTGAACAGAAGAAAATACATGAAGCAACTCAGCACAGATTTGGTCACGCCTTGGATGGAGATGAGACTTTTAGTTCCGACACTAAAAAGATTATTGGGAGAAAATAAAAGCCAAATTCTCGTTAAACGTACTTCTTAAAATAATGAAAATCAAGAAGAAGAATACGAGCCAATAAAACGTAAATACTGTGCGTTTTTCTCCTATAAAAAATTATTTTAATTCTAAGTGCGTCCTCGGTGTCACCGAGGTAACATTCCAAGGTTACTCAATATCGGAAAGCGGTACGAAGCCATTGGATTCGAAGGTGAAGGCGGTACAAGAATTTCCTGTCCCCACCAACGTGCGCCAGCGCAGAGGATTCCTGGGTATACTTAATTTTAGGCTTAATAGATGGTACAACAGATGCACTGATCCCTACTTTTATAGTAAATTTATCGATAAATAATTCGAGTGAATTATCATCGGAATCCGAATAATAAAATTATTAAAAGAACTTCTCGTATTACTTCTACTCTTCTACCCAACACTTTTCTTTCACTGCATAATCTATTAAGTTCAGTTGTTCGATGATTCCCATCCCTATGAATTATCTCTGGTCACTACCAAGTTTATTTGTAAGGTCGGAAGTATTTTGTATACATAGGCTGCACTAAAAGTATCGGGAATGGAATATTTCCACTGTTCCTGACATATTAAAATCTTTTTAATTGAAAACTCCTTGGTTTTAAAAATCGAATACCATTAATTTATTTAAAAAAACATTCTCGGTCTTGTCACAAGGTCTTGTCAAACTTGTTTAGTCGTTGAAAAAATGGAATTGACTCGAGAAAATTCTAGAGCGATGATTTATAATGACTTTCGAAGTGGTTTAACACAAAAACAGTGTGTTGACCGGATGGTTCCTGCATTTGGTGATGAAGCCCCATCCAAAATCTGAATTTCAACGTAGACGTGTCAAGCTCAGTGATGATCCCCGTCAAGGTCGTCCAAAAACTGCAGTCACGAAAGAAAACGTTGATGCTGTGCGTAAGCTGATTAAGGAAGATCGACATGTGACATCAGACCGCGAAATTCAGGCAACTTTAGACATTGGCATGAGTCAAATACAAATAATCTTGCATGGACAATTAGGTGCAAAATAGTTGTTTTCCCGATGGATACCGCATTTGCTCTGTGAAGAGCAAAAAGCGGCTCGCGTTATTTGGTGCGTCTGAACTCTAGAAAGATTCCACGCAGGATCCTCAAATGCTGTATACAACATCGTATCAGGTGACGAATCCTGAATATACACGTACGAACCCGAAACAAAAAACTAGTCACGAGTTTGGGTGTTCGAAAATGAGTTAAAGCCAACAAAAATTGTTCGTTCTCGGAGTGCTGCAAAAAAAAGGGTAGCCACATTCCAAAATCGGCCATGTTGCGACTATTCCTCTTGAGGGACAAAGAACGGTTAATTCAGAATGGTATGCTAGCATTTGTTTGCCACAGGTCGTTTCTGAACTCCGTAAAGAGAACTGCAACCGCCGCATCATCCTCCATCACGACAATGCGAGTTCTCACACCGCGCACAGAACAAAAGACTTTTTAGAGCAAGAAAATATAGCATTATTAGACCATCCGCCGTACAGCCCCGACCTAAGCCCTAATGATTTCTATACTTTCCCTTAACAGCCTGTCCAGATGAAGCGTTTTACGCGCGAGTTCACTCGCGCGTTGACACTCGCGCGTAACCGAGGTACTAGAGCTACGTACATCCCGTCCAGATGCCTACGCGCGTTTCCTCACTCGCGCGTAAAACGCGTGCAATGAGCGGGACTCTCGACTCGCGCGTCCCATGCGCGAGCGCCGCGCGAGTCGAGGTACTCGGGGGCCTGTGCTGCGTCCAGTACTACGCGCGTGTCCGTGGCGAGTGGACGTATTTGGTTCAAAATGGAGCGTGATAACTTTGACACGGAACTTTTTATCGACGAAATTGAGAAAAGGGTAGCTCTATGGGACATGCAATCATCAGATTATTCTAATAGAACCATTAAACGTAGGAACTGGGAAGAAATAGTGGAAATTTTTTGTGAAGTTGGTGATTCCGAAGAGAAAAAAAAAACTTTAGGTAAGTAAATAATACTTTATTAAATAATATTATTATTTGCATAGATTTTACATTGTTAAACTATATCATTTTATCTTGCCAAGGGAGTTTGTCTTCGTTTACAAAATAATCAGCAAATCTATCTCTTATATTCAATGATCTCGCATTAGGCCTCACTGCCTCATTGTTCAAATTATTCAGAGATGTTTCGTAGAGAGTGTGATCATACCTATAGCCATCCCTTAACCTTACGTAGTTATGGAGAACACAACAAGCCTTAATTATGTTTATTGCAAATTCTATATCCACATTCAACGGTCTATGAAATATTCTCCATTTATTTACCAAGATGCCAAAGCAACATTCAATGTAACGCCGGGCCCTGGATAAGCGATAGTTGAAAATTTTTTTTTTGGTTGTTAGAGATCTACCGCAGTAAGGGCGCATTATATTTTCAGACAGACTAAACGCCTCATCTCCTACTATGACATGAGGTAAGGGGGTTGCATCTGTTTGCGATATTGGCTTTGGATCTGGAATATCTAAAGTTTTCTCGACAAGTTTTTTATATAAAATAGAGTCTTTAAAAATTGTGGAGTCATTACTTTTTCCATATGCGCCTATGTCCACTGCAATAAAACAATAATTTGCATCACATACGGCCAACAAAACAGTTGAAAAATAACTCTTATAGTTATAGTAAAGAGACCCAGAATCGTTAGGTTTTATAATACGGATATGCTTGCCGTCAATGGCACCGATGCAGTTTGGAAAATTTGTGTATTTTTGAAATTGTTTCGAAATTTCTTTCCATTTAGCTTTCGTTGGTTGTCTCATTACTATGTTTAGCAGTTTGTTCCACATGATGTAACAGGTTTTCTGTACTATTTCGATAACTGTAGACTTTCCTAATCTGTAGGCATAATGCAGATCCGCAAAATAACATCCTGTGGCCAAATATCTGAAAAGAAAGTAAAATAATTATTATTATTTTATTTCGATCTTTTTATTATTTACAGGTACTTTATTGCAGAAGAAGTGGAAAGGGTTGCGTGATGGCTTTGTGAGAGAAATGAAGAAGAAGAAAACCACACCGTCTGGATCAGGAGCCTCCGGCAAAGCCAAATATATTTATTTTGAACGTTTGATGTTTCTCGAAAGATCGACACGGAATAAAATAACTGAGAGCAACATCAACACCGCGTGTGTTGCAACTGAAGAACAGGAGTTTTCTGGCGATGGGGAAGATGTGATGAGACCTCCACGTAGTCAGGCAAAAAAGAAGAAAAAACTAAATGCGGCTGACGAAGAATTCCTCTCAATCATAAAAACAAATTTAGCATCTGGGAATCAGCCACAGGCAACAAACCAAATAGAGTCAGATGATGACAAACTATTTTGTTTGTCCTTACACAAAGAGCTTCTTAAAGTACCAGAGGAAAACAGACTTCAAACAAAAATTGAATTAATGAAAGTACTTCAAGCTCAACAAGCTCTGTGTCTTAGACCTGCAGCAGCTCGTTCCGACTACCAACCTTCGACACAATATCATTACCAAACAGGAATGACACAACGTGGACAGAGAGATTATTTTGGAGAAACAGGATATACCACAACAGACCCTTCAACATCTTCGTTTCCACCTGAAACCTTTTCGACTTACAATCGAGGTTATTGCACTGCGTCACGACCACCAACGACGTCTAGCTACAAACACCCTTCACCGGCATCTACACAAGATTCCAATGAATCTGAATTAATTACTTAAGGTATTACTAAAGCAATAAAAAATATTACCTCAAAGTAATCACGAGTTTTTCTTCTGCAGAAACAGTATCCCGTACCATATAATTTTGACATGGAGACAAATCTTCTTTGATAATTTCTAGTAAATTATCAAACGATGCTATTGACATCCGAAAGTAGTTGAAAAACTTTTCACTATGTTCTCTGAGTTTTGGGTATAAAGTTATAAACATACTATGCGTCATTCTATCACGTAGAATGGGATGTACGTTAAATCGTCGACTTTCTCTTTGTTTACGACGTCTCCATCGACGGTATGCAAGCCACAACACAACCGCTGTATCCGAGTCCATGTTTATAACTGCTCAAATCCGTCTCCAACACATGCGCGCGAGAACGCGCGTGATACGCCGCATCTGGACGCAATACAAATCAAAACGCGCGAGTGAACTCGCGCGTAAAACGCTTCATCTGGACAGGCTCTAAATAAAGAATAAATTGCGTGGTCAGAGATTTTCATCACAAAAAGGGCCATTTTGGAGACCCCAACTTCCGAATGGAATGGTTGCTTCAATGATTGGTTCCATCGTATGGAAAAATGTGTCAAATTTCGCGGAGAATACTTCGAAAAGCAGTAAATACATTTTTAAATAGTAATGTAGTGTCACTTCTTTGATTCCCGAAATTTTCAGTGCCGCCCTCGTAGCTACTTATTTTTCTTATTTCTGTACAGAATGCCTGGCAATTATAAAAGAACATCGACTCGAAAGAGTTGGTCACAAGAAGACATAAGGCCATCGAAGCTATAAAAGAGAACAGGTTGGGTTGGGTCTTAGCATCCAAACACTTTAGTGTGCCACAAGCAACTCTTCGTCGTCATTTTTATAGTACTCCAGTAACTCTCGGTCGTTTTAAACCAACTTTTGACGCAGACGTATATCTGTTATCCTCTTGTGATGAATGCAATAATAAATGATTCTAATGGTAAACCTGACATGATTCTTTTTTACAATCAGGCAGTGTAGATTCATTTGACCAAATGTGCACCTCAACGTCGTGCAGCCGCAAGACTAATAGATGGCCGATGGCTGTATTTTATGGTATCCTGAACATGACTTGTAAATTCTGCTATTATATATGGCCACAACATGATCAAAAATAATAAAAAGCCATTGAACAGAAGAAAATACATGAAGCAACTCAGTACAGATTTGGTCACGCCTTGGATGGAGATGAGACTTGTAGTTCCGACACTAAAAAGATTATTGGGGAAAATAAAAGCCAAATTCTCGTTAAACGTACTTCTTAAAATAATGAAAATCAAGAAGAAGAATACGAGCCAATAAAACGTAAATACTGTGCGTTTTTCTCCTATAAAAAATTATTTTAATTCTATGTGCGTCCTCGGTGTCACCGAGGTAACTTTCCAAGGTTACTCAATATCGGAAAGCGGTACGAAGCCATTGGATTCGAAGGTGAAGGCGGTACAAGAATTTCCTGTCCCCACCAACGTGCGCCAGCGCAGAGGATTCCTGGGTATACTTAATTTTAGGCTTAATAGATGGTACAACAGATGCACTGATCCCTACTTTTATAGTAAATTTATCGATAAATAATTCGAGTGAATTATCATCGGAATCCGAATAATAAAATTAATAAAAGAACTTCTCGTATTACTTCTACTCTTCTACCCAACACTTTTCTTTCACTGCATAATCTATTAAGTTCAGTTTTTCGATGATTCCCATCCCTATGAATTATCTCTGGTCACTACCAAGTTTATTTGTAAGGTCGGAAGTATTTTGTATACATAGGCTGCACTAAAAGTATCGGGAATGGAATATTTCCACTGTTCCTGACATATTAAAATCTTTTTAATTGAAAACTCTTTGGTTTTAAAAGTCGAATACCATTAATTTATTTAAAAAAAACATTCTCGGTCTTGTCACAAGGTCTTGTCAAACTTGTTTAGTCGTTGAAAAAATGGAATTGACTCGAGAAAATTCTAGAGCGATGATTTATAATGACTTTCGAAGTGGTTTAACACAGTGTGTTGACCGGATGGTTTCTGCATTTGGTGATGAAGCCCCATCCAAAATCTGAATTTCAACGTAGACGTGTCAAGCTCAGTGATGATCCCCGTCAAGGTCGTCCAAAAACTGCAGTCACGAAAGAAAACGTTGATGCTGTGCGTAAGCTGATTAAGGAAGATCAACATGTGACATCATACCGCGAAATTCAGGCAACTTTAGACATTGGCATGAGTCAAATACAAATAATCTTGAATGGACAATTAGGTGTAAAAAGTTGTTTTCCCGATGGATACCGCATTTGCTCTGTGAAGAGCAAAAAGCGGCTCGCGTTACTTGGTGCGTCAGAACTCTAGAAAGATTCCACGCAGGATCCTCAAATGCTGTGTACAACATCGTATCAAGTGACGAATCCTGAATATACACATACGCACCCGAAACAAAAAACTAGTCACGAGTTTGGGTGTTCGAAAATGAGTTAAAGCCAACAAAAATTGTTCTTTCTCGGAGTGCTGCAAAAAAAAGGGTAGCCACATTCCAAAATCGGCCATGTTGCGACTATTCCTCTTGAGGGACAAAGAACGGTTAATTCAGAATGGTATGCTAGCATTTGTTTGCCACAGGTCGTTTCTGAACTCCGTAAAGAGAACTGCAACCGCTGCATCATCCTCCATCACGACGATGCGAGTTCTCACACCGCGCACAGAACAAAAGTGTTTTTAGGGCAAGAAAACATAGAATTATTAGACCATCCGCCGTACAGCCCCGACCTAAGCCCTAATGATTTCTATACTTTTCCTAAAATAAGGAATAAATTGCGTGGTCAGAGATTTTCATCACCTAATAGAAGCTGTGGACGCCTACAAAACCGTGAATTTTGTTTTAATAATTTAGATTTATTTTGTGATCCACCTGTGTGTGAATGTACTAATATTATGATGTGTAGTCATAGACAAGATTATAATTTATATATAGATAATTATTACAGGCACATTGTCGACGTCCTGCAGAGTGCAGCTATTGTAAGTTCTTCTCCATGTGAACATAAGCAGACAGGAAAACCAGCGAGACAAAAAAGAGTACCTGGTTGGAACTATCACGTCAGGGATAGCCACGCAAAAGCTAGGCTTTATTTTAGATGTTGGACATTGGCTGGCAGGCCTTCCAGCGGACTAGAATATGATTACATGCGGAGAAGTCGTACTGTATTTAAAAATAAAATTAAATGGTGTCTTAAGAACGAAGCGAGTATTAAAATGAATATTTTGGCTTTACATAAGAGAAATAAGAATTTTGTAAAATTTTGGAATGCAACCAAAAAACTAAATTATAAACAGACCTTACCTGTGTCAGTAGAGGGTTGCCAGACTCCGTCAGATATAGCCGAAGTATTTGCAAAAAGGTTTAAAGTTAACCCTCTGACTGTAGAGTATATGTCCGAGCCGAAAACATATCATAAAGATGATGATATAGAATTCACAAGCAAAGATATCGCGAAAGTCATCATGAGTATGAAGAGAGGCAAATCTCCGGGACACGATGGGCTCAGTATCGAGCATATACTCTGGGCCAGTGATAAAATATTTAATCATTTAAGTTGTCTTTTTAATCTTTGTATCAAATTTGCATACTTACCGGAAGCTCTAATGCATACGTTAGTTGTACCTATTGTCAAGAATAAAACAGGCGATCTTAGTAGTACAACGAACTATCGACCTATCTCCTTAGGCACTATAATAGGTAAAATATTAGAACGTCTTATACACCCTGTACTGCTTGACAACATTAAGATTGATGATGCTCAATTTGGTTTCCGTGCCGGTCTTTCGACGGATGCCGCTATTGTTAGCCTGAAGGGCGCTGTGAGTCACTACACAACTCGTCACACGTCCGTATACGCTTGCTTCTTAGACCTTAGCAGCGCTTTTGACTTGGTTAACTATAACATCCTATGGACAAAGTTGTTGGCCTCACAGGTGCCTAAAAGTGTGGTCAATTTGCTGAGATTCTGGTACGTAGGACAAACGAACTCTGTAAAATGGGGCGACGCAACATCTAGCAAGTATAGGTTAGAATGTGGAGTTCGTCAAGGTGGGGTGACCTCTCCTGATCTTTTTAACCTGTATGTGAATGGTTTGATCGAGGAGCTCAGAGGTACCAAAGTCGGCTGTCACGTAGGAAATGTTTGTGTCAGTAACCTTAGCTATGCTGATGATATGGTGCTTCTCAGCCCCTCGATCAAGGGGTTGAGGAAGCTGCTTTCAGTCTGTGAGCATTATGCTAATGCTCATGGTCTGAAATATAACGTTTCCAAAACCAAAATAATGGTGTTCCATGCAGGTGGAGGTCCGGATATGGTACCTGAGGTGTATCTAAACGGAACGGTTATTAGTGTTGTTAAGCAGTTCAAATATTTAGGTCACGTGCTTACGGAGAGGCTGCAAGATGACGAAGATATCGAGCGAGAACGAAGGGCCCTCGCTGTTAGAGGAAACATGCTTGCACGACGATTCGCTAAATGCAGTAGGGATGTAAAGACTACCCTATTCAAAGCTTACTGCCTAGGCATGTACACCTGTCAGCTGTGGGTAACATTTACACACAAAGCATTTAGAAGAATAAGGGTCCAGTATAATGATACATACAGGGCCTTTATGAATCTTCCGAGATGCTGCAGCGCATCAGGCATGTTCGTGGAGGGTGGGGTCCCTGACTTCTTCGCTGTAATAAGAACAAGAATCGCGACATTTTGGAGTCGATTGCGCAGCTCAAAAAATTAAATCCTCACGGCTATATCTGACGATATCAGGAGCCCTATATATAAACGATGGATATCTGTTCACATGGAGAATAACAAAAAATAAATTGGACATGTAATTAATATTATGAATTTTTATATTTTTATATTTTGGACAATATAAGGGATGTATAAGGGTGTGGCCTTATACAGTGATGGTTTTCTAGTTTTTTAGTTTACTTTTAATTATAATAAATAATTAATGTTAACTATGGGACGTAATTGGCCTGAAATAAAAGAATTATTATTATTATTATTATTATAAAACGGACATTTTGGAGACCCCAACTTCCGAATGGAATGGTTGCTTCCATGATTGGTTCCATCGTATGGAAAAAAAGTGTCAAATTTCGCGGAGAATACTTCGAAAAGCAATAAATACATTTTTAAATAGTAATGTTTTGTCACTTCCTTGATTCCCGAAACTTTCAGTGCCGCCCTCGTACATGATGTTATAAAAATAGTTGTGTTATTAAGATATATATTTTTGTTATTAAGTATATGTTTCTTTTTAATTTTTTTTTAAATTAAATTGTAGACAGAATCAGCTGCTGTTATGTTATGCTGTTTTTTGTGTTTGAGGTCGCTGCACGCTATCTGCAAATAAAAAAGCTTCCAAATCCATATCGTATGATGATTCGGATGAAGAGGATTGCTGCAACATAAATCGACTAAATCGGCCTCAATGAGGTGCCGGCTGAGATTATATTACAACAACGCGAAAAGCATGATAACGATAATGCAACCGATGAGGTAACAGTCAGTACTAGACTTATTTCTCAAAACCGTGACCCCACTTCTACGACATCCATTACCAGCCATACCATTACGGTCACGATTTTCTCATTATGTTGGGACACCGATGGTCTTTACTACAAATAATTTACAATCGGCATCAAAATTGTGCGGACCCGCAGTGCTGGCGCTCATTCTGCTCCACCAAGTACACACCGCAACGTCAATCCACCTTACTTACTTTTGTCCCCACAATGATTTAATTACCTGCATCATAATTTAAGGTGTAGCTACTTGAACAGAATGCCGCGACAACACATAAGAACAACAATATGAGTAGCTACCGACAACGAAGTGTATCAAAAGCGGCTGAACAGCATTTCAAAGATAGTGCAAATATTAGAGGCCTGGCAATAAAAACATAATGTTTGCAGTCTAACATTAAACAGATTTATATAAAAATTAAAAGAAAGAACTACTAGCGCAGTTGTGGCCTGCCGTTGCGGCAACCGAGTTTTTACTATAAATGAGGAAAGTTATCTATGCGACTATATAATGAGTGAAAATTAAATTTTATAGATATCGCAAATTTAGCTCCAGAGCTAATTTTGGGTTATCTCCATCTGAAGTGCGTAAAGTGGCATACGAGTTAGCGATTAAAAATGGGAAAACATTTCCTGCAAGGTGGCACACGATAGTCGAATCGCGGCTAAATAAAGGTTGACGGGTTTTTTGAAAAGACACCCGTGCCTCTCTTTTAGATGTCCTCCAGCAACAAGTATGCCACGAGCTTTGAATTGCAACGATCATACTGTGAGTAATTTTTTTGATAACCTTGATAAGGTAATGGATAGGTATAAATTTGAGCCAAAAGATTTCTGGAATATAGATGAGACAGGGGTGGCCACTGTCAAAAAACCTAGCAGAATAGTAGCACAATAGGGATCAAACAAGTAGGTACAGGTAACCTCATCAGAACGAGGAAGGTAAGTAACCGTTGCTATTGCGATTATAAATGTTCAAGAAGGACAAATACCTTTTTTCGTATTCCCAATGAAACGATTCCATAACCACTTGTTTCGTAAGGGTCCTGTTGGTTGTGCCCGAGATGACAATGCTAGTGCATGGATGTAGGATGCAGAGTTTTTACTGTATCTACAAAATTTTAAAAGACAATTCAAGTCCATACCGCACAAATGAGCCAGGTAATTCGATATGTAAAAAGAACTGGCAAAGTGTGCGAACTAAAATAAATTTTCATTTGCTGGAAAGACAGGACAGGACAGATTTTAGAAAAATTGGCAGTTGATGATTAAGATATTGGGCAATGTCGTGGCCAATCTTATGATAATGAGTCCAATATGGGCGGCAGCCATAAAGGAGTACAAGCCAGAACTGCAGAAAGGAATGAGCTGGCCGAGTTCGTACTGTGCTTGGCTCTTCCCTTAAATCTTGTAGGTGTTCATTCTGCATCATCTTGCCAGGAAGCTATTAATCTATTTGAATTGATTCAAAAAGTGCTTTGCTTTTTTGGCTCCACTACTAGGTTACATTAGGAAACTAAACAAATTAATCGGTAAAACAAAATTGAAACAAGTAGTCAGACGAGATGGTCGCCCAAACATGTTGCTGTGAAAGCCCTATTAAATAAAAATAAAAAAAACCTTAGAAGTTAAAGCAAACTTCTCAGGCTCCAGAAGCTAAGTACGAGGTAGGTCATCTCTTGAATGCTACAAAGAATTTTAAATTTATTCTTAATTCAACTATTTGGGCGAATATTCGCCCAATCGAGTGAATATAGGAATTCAGAAAGAAGATAATATTATCCTTTCCCGTTCCGTCGCACTAATAGATGGTCTGCTTCAAAACTTTGGAAAAAATGAGATAAAATCCAATGGATCATTGGACTATTAAGAGGCTAGAAAAGGTGCTAAATAAAGTGGTGTTGACCCTATTTTGCAAAACAAATGAATTTCGAACCGGTAAAAAACATTTCATTGAGATATTGTGTGAAGAATAAATGTGTCGTCGAGTATCAAAACCTGCCAGCTCCATAATTACCACAAAATTAAAAAATATGCCTATATGGTTACATTTTTTTGAACTCTCTGGATTCCATTAATAAATTCGTGTCAAATCCAGCTAGATCTCTCGTAAATTGACGTCAAAAACTGCATTTCGTTTCGTTCGCCGCCAGATCCCAATAGACCAATCAGAGCACAGGATTTTGACGTGGAACTGTCATGGCGTCGTCGGCGTCAGTATGGCTGCCCATACATATTTATGTGAATTTCGTGCTGTGTTTTTTGTGAATAATATTGGAAATAATGGCTGATTTATCGAAAAACATTGGAAAAAGTTCCACTAAATCAGGCAAGGAAGCGAGGTGTAGACAAAGAAAACTGGAAAAGAGAAAGAAAACGTCGAGAAACGTAAGTTAAAATTTCATTGAAATTGCTACACAGGTTGCTACAGTTTTGAGTAAAAATTAGTACCTAATTTCATGAAATTAGTTAATTTGGACGATCTGTTGAAGACATGATACATTTTAAAAACTCTAATTTAACTTTCACTTCACTTCGGCACTATCATAGAACCTTAATAAATAAAATGCCTCCTAATTTATTTAGTAAAACTATAATACACCAAATCAATGAAAAAAAGTAGACGTTTACATGATGCTAAGAAGTGCTTATCACTAAGTTATGTATTAACTTATTAAAATATTACACTTTTTTTCAGATATGCTCCTAAATCCTTTCCGCAACCTCCACAGTGCAATCATAAAAAAATACAACTTTTCATTGTTCGGCAATAAAGACGCAAGACATTCCTCGGATGAACCGTAATTTTTACAAATTGCAAAATAAACTTTATCAAGATAATTTCATACTACAGCACTGCCGAATTGCGAAATGTTCCAAATTAGACTAAAAAATGAATCTAGAGGGCCAAAAAATCTAAGTGCACAATACTACGTAACGACTAAAAATCCTCACAAACAGATAAGAGTTTGCAAATCTGCCTTTCTTAATATATTAAAGGTAGGTAAAGATAGAGTTACGGGGATTTTACAAAGGTCTTATAAAGATGGAGGGACTACAGCAAAGGAAAACCGCGGAGGTAATCATAAAATAGCACGATATGCTGAAAAACGAAGCAGAGTGGAGCAATTTATAGAAAGTTTAGAAGCTGCAGAAACGCACTATTGTAGAGTCAAATCGTCTATCAGACTGTATTTGCCTCCGGAACTCAATATTGTAATACTCTGGAAAATGTACCAAGAGCAAGTTCAAGACATACCACGGCTTAAAGTTAAACAATCCTTTTTCCGTGACATTTTTAAAAAGAGGTATAATGTTGGATTTGGATCATCATTAAAGGATACTTGCTCTCGATGTTTTGAGTTAAGTAGAAAAATAGAAACTGCCTCCACAAGCCAAGAAAAGGTAACTTTTATGACACAAAAACGAATTCATTCCTTAAAAGCTAAAGCGTATGATTTATTTTAATAATAACCTTTAAGTTGAGCCCGAACATACAATTTCACTCTCCTTCGATTGCCAAAAAAACAATCCGCTTCCCAAATTACCCAATCAAGCGGCTTACTTCAGCAGGCAATTTAATATGTATAACTTTACAGTTGTTATCGGTACCTCCTAATCATCATTAGATAATATACGTATTGTAATATATATGTGTAATTATATGTGTAAATATATGTGTAATTATAGTATATATGTAATTTTGAATGTTCGTTTTCACACCAATAGTATGTACTATTGGTGTGAAAACGAACATTCAAAATCATCAAACGAAATTGCAAGTGCAGTCTTCCATACACTGACCCATCAAGAAATTCCGGAAAATATTCACAAAATTAGACTATTCGCTGACGGCTGTGGAGGCCAGAATAAAAATACAACTCTTTTGGGCATGTGTTGCAGTTGGTTGGTTACTAATGCACCATCACATGTAAATCAACTTGAAATTATATTTCCCATGGTAGGCCACTCTTTTTTGCCACCGGACCGCATATTTACAAAGATTGAAAAAGAAACCAAAAAAAATCCATCATACGCGATCCACAAATTTATGTGAATTTATTCAAGGAACATGCGTGTACTTATCATTTAGGTGATGACGATGTCGAAGTACGTGACTGGAAGGCAGAAGTCAATAAAACACTAAAAATTCCAGATTCTTGGCATCTCAAGTTCAATCTCTCAGAGCGTTTTATGCTGCACAGGGGTCGACAGAACGTTAGTGTGCAAGGAGAAGAAAATTATCGGAGGGAAATTGGGCAACCAAAATATGTAACGAAACGAGGCAAGAAAATATCTGAAATGGCACCTGCAATTTTACGAAGAGGCAATAAAGTTAACCCTAAAAAAATACTTGATGTTGCTAAGCTTTTCAAAAAGCACTTCAGTGAAGACTGGAGGACAATAGACAGTTTGAAATATTTTAAAGAAATAGAAGAAAATAATGACAATTTTGTAGAACATGACAATCATCAGTGTGTCGCTCTGGAAGAAAGCGAAAATTTTATATAATAATACTTTTCCTTTTTCACTTAAATCGTCGCCTCAGTTCAACAGGGTTCTATCTGCATCAATGACTGTCAAAAAATTGTCTATGGTTCGCAAGATATTGACGAAACAACAAAGTTATATGTACAGTAGAGCCTCGGTAATCCGGACTCTCGCTTGTTCGGTGATCGCTGTAATCCGGCCGGGCAATGAGGAGATTGTGCGAGCGGCTATGTGTGAGAACGATGAGGAAGATGAGATGAAGATGAGAGTGACATTCATGCCTTGTGCAAATGCGGCTGGAACTCATAAACTTCAATTGCTTGCTGTCGGAAAATCAAAAAACCCACGGGCATTTAAATCAACACGTCTTCCTGTTTGTTATCGTGCACAAAAAAATGCTTGGGTTACGAAAGACTTGTTTATTGAGTGGTTTAAAACGGAATTCCTTCCCGCGGTCCGCCGCCATCTTTTGTCTGTTAGTTTGCCTCCTCAGGCACTGTTATTGTTGGATAATTGTCCTCGGCATCCATCAGCAGATGAACTTGTCTCTGAAGACGGCCACATTTTTGCAATGTTCCTGCCACCTAACACCACGGCGTGTATACAACCAATGGATCAGAACGTTATACAAAATGTGAAGTTAAAATACCGCAAATCACTTTTGGTTAACTGTCTCGCATTATGTTCTGAAAACCTCGTGGACTCATTAAAATCGATAACTTTAAGGGACGCAGTTTTTCTTTTGGCTAATTGCTGGGCCAATGTTAAGACATCTCTAATTAACAAATCATGGAAGAATTTGCACCCTGAATTTCTCACTGCCAGCCCAGCTTTTTAACAGGTTGAGGGGACCCAATGATCCTCAAATAAGTGAGGCAGAAGCTCAAGAATGGGCTGCTGGTGGATCCCGAAAGCGAGTTACAAAGATATGAAGTGTTAAGTGATGAGGAGATTGTGCGAGCGGCTATGTGTGAGGACGATGAGGAAGATGAGGACAATAGCGTTGAAATTGTAAAAATCACAAAAGTTGGTAATTAGATTAATAGAGGCAGTCGGAGCTTTAAACACTGCTTTAAAATGGGCTGAAGATAACGAATTTGATAGCCACGAAGTTATGTTTCTCCGTCGACTTAGAGACCGGGCTTTCGAAATGAAGTGCGAAAATTATAAACAGAAGAGTATTACAGACTTTTTCAAGAAGTATTAACTAATGTTTTATTTTAACTTACTGATTTCCTTACATAGTTGTAATTTTGAACATGTACATTTTGTCTTTATGCTATAATTTAAAAATTGATTAAAGAAACTAAGGCTAAACATGTGTTTTATTAACATTTAATATGGCATACTATAATCCGGACGCCTCGATAATCTTGAAAGGGTCTTGTTTTTGCCTCTCCGGATTAATGAGGCCCTACTGTACAATTTTTTTAATTTTTGATGCATCAAGGTTCCATGTGAAATATTGTATGACAGATAGAACTATGTTTTACAAATTTGGCCACACTTAGATAGGACCTGTGAAAATGGCGGAATGGAGTGTTTTGTGAGAAATAACAGGAGAAATTATTAATATCCCTGCGGAAACTGATGGAAATCCAGTAAATCAGCCTGCAAACCACGAACAGTTGATTTTAGATGAAGAGACTGGTGAATTTCGATCGGAACCTGTTCAATGACGAAGTTCAGGGGTAAGTTGGTTCTAACCTCCAAATATTTTCTACAAATTTTATTGTTATCAATATTCATGTCTACATTTTATTTCAGAGTTGAAGTAGAGCAAAAACGTCGAAAAGCAAGAAAACATCTAAGGAAACCAGGCGAATGGCAAAGAAACGTGAAGAGAAAACTACACCAATCGGGGGAAGACTATGTTTCAACTAGCGGGAAGCAGGTCTCAAAAAAGTGTGTTGCTAATTTAAAAGTTTGTTTTTCTTCCTGTAAATATAACTGCAGCAAAGCAATAACTGAAAGTCAGCATATTCACATCCTACTATAATATGATATCTCAGACAGAAAAATATCACTATATACTTCAAACTAAAGAAATGAAACGGAAGAAACGCTCCACAACAGGAACAACAAAGAAAAAGTACTCATACTTTTATTATTTTGAAAATTTCAAGGTACACGTATCAAAGTGTGTAAAAAGTTTAACTTGGGACATTGGCAATTTCCCAAAATACTATTTATGGTGTTCATCAAAAGAAAGATTCAAATACTGGTGCACCACAGAGAGACCTCAGGGGATGTCATAATAACCAAGCCAGGATTCCAGAAGTTTATAAAAACCAAGAACACATTCGATCTTACCCAGTATTCGAGTCACATTATTGCCGTTCATCTACGCAAAGACAGTATCTGGAGACTTCATTGATATTACAAAAATGCACGAACTGTATGTAGAAAAATATGAAGAAGATAAAACGAAACCTGTCATAAAAATGCATTTGTTTTCAAACATTTTCAATGAAGAGTTTAATTTGACATTTTTAATGCCGAAAAAAGACAGGTGTGTTAAATGTTCTGAGTGGGAAATGGCTAAAAATGAAAATCTGTTGACCGAGGAAATGAATGAAATTTACACCAAGCACCCAGGAGGAGAAAAACGCTATAGGAGTTCTAAGAAACATTGATCGCAAGTCTGATGTAGATGTATTATGTTTTGATCTACAAAATGTTCTAACATGTCCTCAAGCTGACGTTGGCTCTTTCTTTTACAAAAGCAAGCTGAATGTTTATAACCTAACAGCACATTTTTCAAGAACCAAGAAAATTAATTGCTGCTTATGGAGTGAAGTTTTGGGTGGTAAATCGGGTAATGATTTGGCTAGTGCTTTGCAGAAAATCCTTAAAGCACTGTATGAAGATCACCCTGATATTACAAAACTTATGCCATTACAGACTTCTTAAAAGAAAATGAAAATATTGAGGAAATCCATGTTAAATACTGCATGGCTGGTCATTCTGGCATCCAAGAAGTGGACACTGTCCACTCCTGTATTGAACGGGTGTTAACTCCTTCAGAATATTATTCACCGGTATCGTTAGTAAGGATTCTGAAAAAAGGCAACAGAACTAATCCATACAGGATTATTCAACTAATTAAAGAAGATATAAAAGATTTTGCTGCACGTTCTCATGTCTGCAAACACTTGGTATGTGTCCTCTTTCTTATTTACATCAATGATCTTCCGAAAGTTATTGATGTACATTGTGTTATGTTTGCCGACGATTTTCCCGTTGTGTAGCTAAACTACGGCGTCATATTGTGGGGCAACAGTGTAGATGCACACGAACTCTTTATTTTACAGAAAAAATGTATTCGTGTGCTTGCTAATATTAAAGAAAAAGCTGCAAACCTCATTTTCAAAAACTAAATATTCTTACATTACCTTGCACACATATAATCGAAATATGTAAGTTTGTAAGAAAACACCCATATCTATACACTAAAATCATAGACGTGCCCCGGCACAACACACCTCGCTATATAAATAATCTTATGCAAACTAAATCTAAATTAACATTACACAGTTCCGGTCCCTACCCAATGTCAGTTAAAATTTATAATAAGTTACCAGAACACTTAAAAGCTGAAACCAATATTAAAGAATTCATAAGCTCTTTGAAAAAGTTACTTTTGGAAAAGAGTTACTATTCTATTAATGAATACTTAGAGGAAAAAAATATTTGAATGTCTGCCCCTCTGTCGTTCATTGCTATGCCTTATTACCTCCATGCACCTTACATGCACCTCGCTTGTGATAATTATTTAGTACTACAATTCTGTTTAGTAACTAAGTCGCACGTAACACAATTTAATTAAATTAATAAACTGAATTAGTAGAATATAATATCTACATCTTCTAAATAATAAAATCTGTAATTGACACCAGTTTGAATCTGATATATGACATAACCATGCTTGGTCAATCTTCACTTCAAGGACATAATGAAGATTATATTAAAGATGGCCAACATAGTAACGACTACGACATAATATCTTGAACAAGCCTGATAATTTAGACTGTTTCTGTTCTCGTAGACACTAGTCTAAAACGTCTTGAAGATTTACTGCTAAAGACAAGCCAAACAAAAGAAAAGAAAGTCAGTATTGCTCTTTATGATAATAATGACGAAATTTCAAAACCCTTGTATGCAACTAAGTTCCGCTTGCATTTTCGAAGTGAAGAAAACATAGATTTTACCACAACGTTACATCCTTCTGGGAGTTATTTTGATGTGGTTTCAGTTGTTTCCTGATGATGTTTAATACTGCAATTTCCTGACAAGTTTCGTTTAAGGATTATTTAATGTTAAGAGAAGCCATCGAAAAAAGTGACAAGAACAAAGGACTCCTGCGGCCATTTTGTCTTCTAATAATATAAAGACAAGGAAAATAATTTGAACGAAAAGAAGGTATAAACGAGCAAAGAAAATTGGATAGAATTGATGAACAGGAAACAGAGGCTTGCAAAAAATCTAGGGACAATAAAATGAAATATTCCACTGTTGTTGTTTAACATAGTACGGGTTGTTATACCGAAAATATATTGAGTGATTCGTGTAAAAATTTGTCACAACAGCCAAAAGTCGAGAACTGGCGAATATAAAGTCGCGAACTAGAAATTTCGGTGGTAAAATTGGTAAAAATGATAAATTTTTTTTTTGTTTTTTCGTTTCCTTAATTCTAATTCTTAATTGAAAATGGAATACATCGAATACGTGTATTATAACTTTTTTTTTCATTCTGAATTTGACAACTACATTAATCGGTCGTGTACTGGCAAATTTTCCCTATCTCAAAGGGATTTAGCAACGATTTCGATAAAAGCTCCCAACAGTCTTGAATTTTTCCAACAATTTCAACCATTACACACAAATCTTTACAAATTACACGCATAAACCTTCATTTACACATTAAAATCAATTTAGTAGCTTTTGAGATCATCGCAAACAGACCGACAGACCAACGCGACAGGAGACTTTGTTTTGTAATGTGCCTTTCTCTATTAGAAATTCGGTACAAATATTGTGGACAGAAGGATCAACACGAACTCAAAATATTATTAGAGTTATAAAGAAGTATTAACACTTTCCATCAAAAAAAAGTGATAGATTTGAGTCCAAAGTTCTGCCTATAATAGAGTATGGGTCGCGCTGATCACCATCAAGTGAGGTGAACCTCATCCATAAAAAACGGTTTTTAGGCTGAATGGTAGAAAGCTATTATTCGATAGAACACCGAATACTAAAACTATGGCTGAGACCTTGTTGAATATCTAATAAAAAAAAGTATAAATATCTATTTTGTTTTTTTAGTGATTATTTTGATGGATAACTTAATATTGGCCAGTTACATATACAGACTATGTGACAGCCTTTGAAATACATAATATATAATATATAAAGGCAGACAAAAATACTTCAGATTTACTTCAAATTTGTAATTTCCCTAATTGCAAAAAAATATGTTTTATTTTCCTCATAAAGAGCTATGTATCACTTCGATACAAAGAGTTGTTCCCTTACTCATTATTGAGGGATGAGACGCACAGCTTCACCTTGTGCCAACAAATTACAACCTCGTAGCAATAGCTAACAATCTCCCCTTCGTGAACAACATACAAATTGCCCTTAACATTTACAAAAACAGCATCTTTTTTATATATTAATATTTCTGTTTAAATGTCCCCAAAATTCACTCTATCAGCTATAAGCCTCCATATCATAACCCTGATGATGAGTTTTCAAGTGACTCTTCAGGCTCGTGTTCTGGGTAAAAGTCGAATTGCAAATGTTACATTTAAATCGTCTCTCTGCACCATGGGACCTGATATGCTCCTGCAATGACTGCAACCGAGGATAACTCTTATCACAAAACTCACACCGGAAGTTCCTTTCCCCAGTATGTGTTGCCATATGCTCTCGCAAACGCGACGGCAAATAAAACCTCTGTTCGCACAAATCACACTGATGCCTATACACTTTTAGATGATTTCTACGATTATGTTCCATTAAAGTCTTCCTTCTGTTATACACTTTGTCGCACAACTTGCAAGGAAACGTTCGATTATCACCATGCACTTCGATCAAATGACGGTTCCGTAACGCGTAAGATAAAAAACACTGTTCGCACTTATAACAGTTCACTGTCGGCTTCTTTTCATGGACTGTAGCGATATGCAGTCGTCGGCTGTATTTGGATTTTAGATTTTTTCCACAGATTTCACAAGGGAAATTCAGGTCTATTTTGCTGTGGGCTTTTATATGGGTTCTCAGGGATGCCTGTTCAAGGAAACACGCTCCGCACAGATCGCAGGTATGCGTCCCGAAATGGTCAACCATATGTTTCTTCAGCGAGTCGAAATATGGGAACACCTCACTGCATTCTGTGCACATTAGATTATTTGGCGTAAGGCGGAATTTGAGAAATTCATTTTTTGCAGGAAATAGAGACAACCCGTGTTTGCTAGTGATGTGGCTTCGAAACGCTTCCAGATCGTCGATCTTTTCATCGCATAATCGACAGTCAATCCTAGTGATGTCCACTTTCGGTATCTTTTTGTTTTCCATCGATATTTCGAACAGCTCTTTCGGGTTATGTGTCAGAGTGTGTTCTCTAAGTTCGTTTGGGTCAGTGAACTGGTCTTTGCAGTAGTAACAATAGTAGAAGCTTATTCTATTGTGGAATGGGCAGACATAAGAATTGTTGACTATGGTTATAGTGTTTGAATACGCCATGAACTCTTGGTCTATTGTGGCCGTTTTTGAGGCTTTCGCTTTTTGTTTGGCAGCTGAAAAAAAAAATTGACAAGTCAATAAAAACTTTAGCCATCTTATATCTTATATTATTCTTCGAAGACACAATCGAGTAAACAGTTCATGGTATGAGCTCATCCTTTCGTGGACCACCAGAAAATCACCAAGTAGTGCTGTTTATTTATTTGTATATTTAGATTAAAAGTTAGATTCTAAGAGATTGTGTTTTCAGATTCTATATTGAAGTTTTAAAATTGGAAATGGGCATCTCATTTAGGTCGTGACAGAGTGGAGAAAACAATACAAGAGCAGGGTCATACAACCAGTGTAAAATATCTTGTTTACATCGGCAAGGTAGTAATTGTTTTGGTTGCGTTGTGAATTTTCTTTTCTTCTGTTTCAGGATCTTATATTAAAATTAAGGGTTGGACTTAGTAGTCCCGTAGCACGAATTAGGAGGTAAAAATATTGTAGTTTATAGAGCTTCCACGATTATAATGATACCACAATTATTACAAGGTATTGCACCGTTTTCAAGAAATTAACGAAATAAAATTCTAACCTAAAACGGGGAACTCACGTAAATATAACGGTACATGAGCGCTGGCATGCCGGCTTAAGCTTTCATCAACCTTCATCAACAATATTTTTAGACTAAAAAGGCTAGATCAGAGTTGTAAGGCCAGTAAAAAAGAAAATTAATTTTCTTATATTTCCTATATTGTTTACACCGTTTTCCTATATTGCTTATTCCGTTTCTATCGTAGTTGCGTGAATGTTCCTGTGTTCTGTGTTTTATTTACATGTTGTTGCTAGATTTTTTTTATATTTTCTTGAAAACTGTGCATTACCTTGTAATAAGAGTACTTATTAGCACTATAATCGTGGATCAAAGCTACAATTTATAAAAATTGGTGAGGTTAAGTTATGTTAGAACAGTTAAAACAACGCACGAGTGAATTGTAGGCGTTTCTCTTTCTTTCCTCCTCTTAAAAAGATTCCTCTAGAAATGTCATAATTTGAGGTAGTGGTAGCATTATAATCGTGGACTAAAGCTCTATCAACTACGATTTTTACCTCATAATTCGTTCTAGCACACTTTAATAACACTTAAGTTTTTACCAAAAATTAATATATAGCTATTAAAAGTGAGGTAGTTAAGATTTTGTATTGCATGATTTTGCAATTCAACCAAAAAAAAACCTTAATAAGAAGAAATATAGCCTATATTCAAAGCGAATATATCCTTTGTATCAATATCATACCTGTCTTTTTCAACTTGCCTATTTTCGGCCTCAACCGATTCGTCTCACATCCCGCCTTCAACATTTCCCTGCTCTTTCTAATGCTACTCTTTAACTCTTCTTTACCATGCCTTTTATTATTTACAGCCTCTGTGCACTCATTTTTTGGGTTAACATCTGAAACAAATATTAAGTGATCATCACCGCCCAAACTCTCAGCAGCATAGGAATCATAGTAGAGATGCCAGCTTTTAAGCACCATAGGAATAAGAGGAGATTTGCCAGCCTTTTAGCACCAGAGGAATCACAGGAAATTTGCCAGCATTCTAGCACCAAAGGAATCATAGGAGATTTGCCAGCCTTCTATCACCAGAGGAATCATAGGAGAGTTGCCAGCCTTTTTAGCACCAGAGGAATCACAGGAGAGTTGCCAGCCTTTTACTATGGTACCCATGTCATATCTTCTTGGAAACACTGCATAAGGATGATACCCAAGGCGAGCCTTAGAAATCAGGCCAAACAGCTGTTCAGAATACTTCCCGTGATAAAAGCGGTTAAAGTTGGGTTGTTGAAGCGCCTCTATTAAAAACAACATCCAAGTAAATCCATCAGTGGTTGAGGATGTGCGTCTTCGGGAGAAACCTTCGCCTACGCAATCCTGGAATGGTTAATGGTTTCTAACCGGTCAAATATACTTGGCAGCCCTTAATACACTACGAGAAGCCTGAACTCCGGGAGGATTGTTATTTGTTAGTTGCCAGAGGCAAGCACCTATTTACAACCGGCGTTACGGACAGTCCTAGGTGCAGGGGCTGTCTAATCGAATTTGAAACGGTCACTCATGTAATCCTGGAATGTGCTGGGGTGGCCAACCAACGGGCAAAAACCTTAGTAAATACAAGTTCGCTCCAGGAAGTCTGCGAATACCCCAGGAGTGTTCTGAACTTCTGGAAGGAGCTGGGCTGGTTGGAATGACTGGCCAACACTGCACGCAAAATGGACCCAACTAAGCGGTCTAATTGCGGAAACAGGAGCCCTTTACCAATTTAACAATTTATTTAGTTTCCAGAGGTGGATTGGAGTAATAAATGAAATCAAATTAAAATCACTTTTTATGTAGGTCAAGGAAATGAGACTTAAATAAATACACAAGAGTTAGACACTGTAAATTATTTAAGGTTTCATGTGAGCATTTTATTAGTAATTATAAATATATAAAATGATTCTAACTTTAAAAACATGAAGCAGAGTTCCCGATAACAACCATCACAAGTAGTACCCGTATATGTGGATGAGGCGCATGCACCAGCTATCGCCTCCCTTGACCATACTTTAGGGAAGGGAACTCCCCGCCCTACGACGCCGACAAGCAGTGGCATTTTAGCAAGTAGCCGTCAACAACGACCTGTTTTCTGCACCCAGTGAGGAAGCTGGAGGTCCACTTGCATAAACTAGTAGGACGAATATTTATTGAAGTAGGCGTTACTTTGCGAAAATCCATAATTATTATACAAATGATTTCGAGTTTTCTTTAGTGTTAATTCGACCAATAACTAATTAAATAAACACGTCCTGAGGATGTCTCGTGTAGAAGCGAAACATGTGTCGAATTGTTTAAAGACAAATATTGGCGGAATTAACACTAAAGAAAACTCAAATCATTTGTATAGTATGACGAATGCATGTAACTTCGGGCATATCTATACATCAATTAACATCTCCACTCAAGATGAACCTAGAACTTTCTAAATATTACTCACCACATTGTATTAGAGGTAAATCGTCACTGCATTCCCCATCACTACTCGCAGACTCCAATTTCACTTCCAATTTGATTGCAGCTAAAAGATAAAAAGACTTGAGATTTTGATTGGTTATCAAAGGAATTTTTTTCCACATTTATCTATTATAGAATTTGGCCTAAAACGAACTAGGTCAGGTAATCACAAGCTACTTTCCGCAAATACTGGGAACCTTTTTTTCCATGGTGGATGGGTAATCTTGCCATGCCAACTCATCAACTCAAATCTCTGTCACCCATGACTTCGGAGAGGCCTGGGTGACTCTTTGTTATATCTTCTGCATCCATGCAAAGCGATTGTTGGTGACACCCATATTAAACCCCAACCATACCATGTATGTAAAACATCTCTATCAGGCCAATCGTTTCTATGAAGCCTACAATATCTTCGGGAGAGGAAGCTCTTTTAAAGTTATTGTTAGTCATGTCCTCCTAAATTCTGACTCCATTTATACAGGGTGAGCATTGTTCCATTTGCTTTGTTTGGAAGTAGAAAAGATGGGACAAACACCTGGGTTAAATGAGGGTTCTTCCCAAGGTCATCGATAGCATTAGAGATATTAGATTCATTAACTACCTTGTATAGTTGGGATGGCATGATTATCACCCCACTCCATCAGAAAAATAGGCGCATGGTAGACATGGAGTTGAAAATACACTGTGATTACCTTTACCTGCGATCGCAAATTTGGCAATAATTATAAGACAAGTTTAAGGTTTGAAATATTACCTTTATTCTGCAACTTAGCACTGAGGAACATCTCCTCACATTGCAGGACCTGCCGCCTGAACGCATGGGCCTCTCTAAGACGCCGCACGCATGTAGCACATATACAGGAGTCCTTGCTGTCATCATCTAGGTGAGACAACTGCAAAGTTTATAAACAATGATAATGTCATATGTAAATGAAATTGATTGATTTGTATTAATTCAGTCAAAACATAGATTTTTATATGGAACAAAATATAGGTGGCCGGCCAGTTGATTTGATTGCGGGAAGCATATAAAAGTAAAAATAACAACAATAACATGAAATACATTATACAATGTAGTTACTGGTAATCTTCTTGTACCATTTTCAAACTGTGTACCAATTTCACCTCTTTTACTTATTTACCCTCATTGCCATAAAAAGAGTGCAAAAAAAGAATGCTGGGAGAGTTTCTTGCGCCGCTTCTACTCTCTCAGAGCGCCATTTGTTTCCGAAGCGATAGTAGTATCTAGTATATTAGAAATAACATCAAAAAGAATTCTAAAGGAATTAATTTTGATAAAATAAATGCCCTTTTTATGCTTTTTAAAGGCTCTCTTGAACACAAAGTAAGACTTGAAGGTGGGGCTAGTGTCTTTCAACTACAATCTCTATTCTATTCTATTCTTTCTAGTGGCTTCTGTGGAAGGGGCACCACAACTCGCCAATGTCACGTTTCAGTAGACCAACAAGCTTAGAGTGTGTCATTTGATCGATGTAAACGAATTTACAAGTGATTATAGTAATGACCGGTGCCCAGAATCAAAACAGATTTATTTTCTTATTATTTATTTAGTGTCTGTCAACTACAATCTCACTCTGACATGAATCAGTATAACTGACCTTCCAGCTATATGGCAGAAATTTATAAATAAAGAGGGGTCATTAATTAAATAAATAAATAAACTTTACCATGCAAAAAAAAATCTGTACAATAAACAAATTCTTGATTCAACCATATATAGATGCACACGAACTCTTTATTTTACAGAAAAAATGTATTCGTGTGCTTGCAAATATTAAACAAAGAGAAAGCTGCAAACCTCATTTTCAAAAACTAAATATTCTTACTTTACCGTGCACATATATATTCGAAATATGTAAGTTTGTAAGAAAACACCCAAATCTATACACTAAAATCATAGACGTGCCCCGGCACAACACACCTCGCTATAAAAATAATCTTATGCAAACTAACTCTAAATTAACATTACACAGTTCCGGTCCCTACCCAATGTCAGTTAAAATTTATAATAAGTTACCAGAACACTTAAAAGCTGAAACCAATATTAAAAAATTCATAACCTCTTTGAAAAAGTTACTTTTGGAAAAATGTTACTATTCCATTAATGAATGCCTAGAGGAAAAATATATTTGAATGTCTGCCCCTCTGTCGTTCATTGCTATGCCTTATTACGAGGTGCATGTGACAATTATTTAGTACTACAATTTTGTTTAGTAACTAAGTCGCATGTAACGCAATTTAATTAAATAAATAAATAAATATAGCCCTATCGCAGACGATAGACCATCAGTGACGCACTTTTTAGTATGCGATAATAAAACCGATAGAATTATATGCAGTAACGCAGACGACGCGCAAAATGTCTGACACACAAAATATCCTCGTAGATCTGACAGAAAGCGCCGTACAAAGAGTGCGACAAAAAAGTTTGACGTCCGCGCCAACACGCGCTAACGCAGACGACGCTCACTTTAGTCTGTAGTCTGCACTTGCAAAATAGCGATAGACGTGTCATGTCCCTAGACATCGATGTATCGATGTTGATACAATAAAAAGAGAACAGAACAGCACTGTATGATACATCTTTAGTAGAGTATCATCACAAAAATAAAAATAAAATCGCATATAACTTGTACCACAACTCTGTCTTGAGATGTTACTTTGTATCAACTATTTTGCTAATAATTCTGTATTTGTTAAGTCATTGGCTTTTGTGATATATCACTGTGTCCTCACACTAGATTATTGTACTATATGTTATTATTAGCCACCAATTCTTTATACTAACCACATATTCATACCGGATAAGTAATTAATACTAACCTTATTAATTATTTAAGTTATTTCTCATGTGACTTTTTGGTCTTAACGGGAATAAAGAATTCTATAAACTGAATTTCAAAAGATTTATGGGATGAAGTGTGCAAATTTATTTGGATATAGTTTTAGAACTGAATGTTTAATATGATTTATTAACAGTCCCCTTAATAATCTTTCCGAAAGAATAGGATGAACCCACAATCGCTATTTCTTCTTTTTTTTTATATCTCAAGTACAAAATTATACACCGCAATCTCTGTACTTCCATTGTGTGTACATCCCTACAGTTCTGTCGACAAAATGACCGAAAGTGTATGTCATGTGCACAAAACACTTTTTGTCAATCTGCGATAGGCCATAATAAGTAGTTAGTGAGACTTTAATTTTATGATATCCCTTTTAATCAACTAAAAAATGCAACATTAGTGACTATACCGCTTCATACAAAATTTCAAGAAATAATTGTTTTACTACACAGGGTTTTCTCAGTTAAAAAGGAAATCTTAGTTCTAGCAGGCCTGTCTCACTCCCTGTGTATGTATCAAAATCTTATGTATGTGGGGCGGACTCAGAGTAGATCAGCCAGTAGGGACTCACGAGCAAACGGAGACATGCGTGAACTTTGTTGTCACCTTCTTCATAGACCAATATTTTAAAAGTGGAGAACATAAAGCAAAGCATATTGCTTAATTTTTTTAAGCTTCCTAAAGTTGCTGAAACAATCCTTTAAAGTGATTATTATTATAATGAAGATATATGCAGAAGAGGGCTATTCACGCTATTTATAACCTAGGTCCTAAAGAATTATTGAGAGCTAAATTTAAAGAAATTAATATCTTGACTGTTGCTTCTCAATATATTCTTGATAATGTAATGTATGTTCATAGGCACATAAGTGAATTTGCCAGAAACTGTCGTAACCATAATGTTAACACTAAGAACAGACATAAGCTTATAATGCCTGCTACTCGACTAACTCGCGTTAACAAGTCTTTTGTGGGGCAATGTATATGCTTTTACAACAGGATCCCAGAGAATGTTCAAAACAACAGTATTACGTTATTCAAAAGAATTGTTAAAAAACGTTTGTTTGGTAAAGGTTACTATAACATAAATGACTTTCTTAATGATACCACAGATTGGGAATGGAGCGACCGCCCTCAGGCTAAGTTTAATTGTACAATGTTACTTTGTTACTTTAATTGTAAAACATATTTTTGATGAAAAAAAAAAAAGCCCACTGAGTTTGTTGGGCCCATTCTTCTCAGGCCTGAGGCATTCATTTTGGAATGGGTGGTAGTTTTTTTGACATTCAATAAGTGATTTCACATCCTATTTTGAATAAAAATATTTGAATTTGAATTAAATTATCATTTATGATAGGTACCTATTTACTTCCTATATACTAAGTAGGTTTGACAATGCATACATCTACAACTTATGTAGGATTGATAACAAAAGAATTTTGATTTAAAATAACAATTACATACCTATTAATATGATAGAAAAAACTGAGCTATTATGACCTTATACAAGAAAGGTATAGTTTTAGGTAAAGAAGTCAACCCTAATGTCATCAGAAGAGGTAAGGGACAAGCTATAGAAAGAGAGGCAACTTCTACGTGAATAAAAATGTAGGTTGTTGAGATCTGAATTACATGTTATTATGTGACTACAAGATTTTTGTAATATTATATATTCTTTGGTTCTAGTCAAGTCTAGTGTCTTAGTAAAACTCCTAAGCAATACCACAATCCCTGACCCTGTGTTTCTTCTTTGCCCCCACCACCTCATTTCCTATACTCTGATTATTAAAAATACTGCATGTATTTCTATTGTATGTTATTACATTATTATTATTTATAATAGACTAAGCAGCTTTCGCTGATGCATCTATATCATTTGCCATATCTATCCAAATGTTTGACCAGTCTATTCTTAAACTGATTAACAGATTTTGATTTAACCACATCCTTGGGCAATCTATTCCATATATAAACAACTCTGTTGGTCAGAAAGTGTTTTAATGGATTTGATGATGCTAATTGATATTCTAGCTTCATATCATGTCCCCTTAGTCTACATATACCACAAGAAAGGTAATTTAACAGACTATAAAAGTAAATATATTTAATCTTAAAACTTTATCTGTGTAAAATATGACTAGCCATCAAAATGTGGTCAGCCATAATAGCAGTAGATTTAAAAATTCTTTTTTGTATTATATATGTTTTAGTAACTATTCTATTACTAATTAGTACCTTTGAAGTGTGTTTTAGTTATAAAAAATTACTACATTCATTAGTAATAATTGAAATGTAATCTGTAGTTAAATCTAAAAAAATCATAAAAAATGCATGACAGCCCTACTTTAAATGATATTTGTTTAAATTACGCAGTATCTATTGTTTATGTTATCTGACAAAGCCCTAGCTTGTTTAATAATTGTGTAACCCGAGCCCGTTGACCTTGGCGTCGGTAACATGCGGCGTCTTAAGGCTGGCCATGGCGCCATGGGCTTTCTGGCAAAGGCCACCCAACGGAGGAGTTATTATAATGTCCATAAATACAGGCAGGATTTTTGAAAACTTTCTTGTGTTCAGTCCAGTTCAAAAAAAACATACCTACTTACATCCTTTAAACCATTCAACATTGCCTGGGCTTTTTGTTTGTCAATTAACAAATAATGATGTATGTGATGTATGTTAGGTTTAAATAGAGTTTACTAACAATAATTTTAGAAGGTTTAAGTATTCTGTAACTAAGGTAAAGGTATTGGAATAAAAACGTTTTTAAGAAAGAGGAGGGCAAACATGCATCTATATGGATCTCCAGATGGTGTGTGATCACCGCAACCCATACTCTCTTGCAACACTTCTTGAATTAGAATGGTATTGCCAACCTTATAAGGTGTCCAATTATATAATAATATGATAATGACTAATTTGATCTACTTAATCATATTCATACAAGAATTGATTTTTAAATCATTAATTAATATAGTTTCAGTAATTTGCTCCAACCAACAACCTTGTTTATCAATGTAAGTACTGCAATGTTATTGCACAATTATTGGGAATCTTGAAAACTAATCAATTTAATTGTGATGTCAGCTTACCAATAAACCAAATACATCCATGAACATATCAGCATAGACCTCTTTTGTTCCATCCCATTCATATTCAGTGTTGAGCAAACGACACCGCTTGATTGAACGACAACAACGGCAAAATGCCGGATCAATTAGCGGGCCCCTGCTTTTGGCAGGTGAATTTTCGGTAGCCATTGCACAAATTATTTATAACATATTTTTTGGAATGATTTTAATTTAAATTACATTAAAATAAATTACTGCTAACAACAGTAATTACTAATTTCACATTCTTTTTTTTTATATAAAATGGCTCCGTCGGCTAGATGTCGACGTTACAGCCAAGTGAGGGTTTCGACGATTCAGTCAAGTCGGGTGTTTTTTTTGCGTCCAGACAAAGTGCTACCCTCCGGGATAACGACGAGAGGGAGGTGGTGAATGCTCACGCAGATTAAAGCTGCGTTACTTATGTGGAACTCATGTAAAACCTAAGTCCCTACTCACCAAACACCACCTGAGGTTGGCTTTGGGCAAGTGCCCTCCAAGCCTTCAGCGAAGGCGTCCTTCTCTTGGGGAGAGAGAGGCGCCACCGCCACTCCCTGGGCGCTGGGCTAAAGTGAAGGGTGGAGACGATTTTTAATTATTATTAGAAGTACAGAAATAACTATACTAGCGGCACGCTATGATGGCCGTTTTGACATAATATTATAATAATGATGTGAAATGTCAATTTAGTCTCGAAAAATATAATGAAATCTATTAGTTTTTGTTGCAAGTAGTACCTGATTAAAAAGGTTTAATAAAACAAAAATATAAATGTTTTCTTAATATATTTGAACGAACTGAATATTGGAATGAAAATTAATGTACATACTTTATATGCACATAATAAACATAATATGAATACAAAAAGAGACCAATAAAAGTGTAACAATAGGCCAGATTTAATCAGATTCGTCCATGCTGCTATTTTCACTGTCGTCACTGCTATCATCACCTACATTTATTATAAGTTCGTTTTCTAAAATATTATCTATTTTCACATCTTTTTTATAATCTTCCCTTATTAATTTAACAGTTCTATTCACAACCTTTTCCCAGTCTCCTTTAGTCACAATATGTTCACAAGCTTCTTCTAATATTTTTAGCATTTTTGTTGTGGCAAATGGGGGTTCTGTATTGAGTCTTGCAGCATATCACTTAATTTGAGTCCACATCAATTCAATTGCATTATATTCACAATGGTAAGACGGTAACCGTATAACTCTGTGCCCATGTTCTAACGCTATTTCATCAATGACGTATCGAATCTTGGTTGGTTTGTTTTCTTTTAAAAGACGTACTAATTCCTCTTTTAACATATTTATATTTGCATCTACGCCATTTTTTGAAGCCATGCGACGATGTCAGCATTCTTTTGGGATTGGGCAGATGGCTTGTCAATTTGCATCGAGTGGTATGGGGCGTTGTCTATAATTATAATAGATGGTTCAGAGAGGCTACATAACATTGAGGTAAACCATTCAGTAAACTTTTCTCCATTCATTTCTTCATGATAGTCTCCAGTGGTTTTTGAAGCAAAAGCCATGCGAGAACCTTTCGACAAACGCCGGAACCCTGCGTGACAAATTATAAGTCGCGATCCTTTTCCTACAGGAACTTTGGACGTAGATGCTGCAGTGTCATCGGTCTAAGAACGGCTTACAGTATGGTTAGCATTAAGCCATGTTTCATCCAAAAACTCAACATTTTGCCAATATTCAATTTCTTTCACTTGCCGTAAAGAACTATATCTTGCCATCACGATATCAAATCTTTCCATCAATATTTTGCGTTTGTTACATTTGTAGCAGTACCTACAACCAATAATATCAATTAATACAAATATCTAACTTTTAACGTAATACCTTCGTAGCATTATAGACCGTAGAAATATTAATCGTGCATAATAACTGTAATAAGCGTATGCCGAAAGATTCGTTCTGAAAATAACATTTTATTTTATATAACGAATATTAGCTCGGATAAGAACCATTTCATAATGCTGTACATCAACTCATAGAATCATACAGATCACAGATACTCGACTGACGCGTCGGGGCGTCGATCACTATTCATGCAATTTTAATCAATGAGCGACAGAGTAGGTGCTAAATGCTCATTGACATCGAATGATCGAGGTTCGACGCGAGTTTACACAAGCCCGCGCTCGCTGGCCGGTTTACTGCGATAGCATTAGATTTAAAGCGAGATAGAAAACACATAATATTATTCTCAATTCTTATTAAATGAAACGTTTTACTAATGGTCAAAATGTTAGCTTAAGTATTTCTGTGTATTTTCTGAACTTGTAAATATTTTTTAAGTAACAATAGTAATTGGTTAACTAGTTTTAAGGATTTTGTGTATATATCATGTAACTTTCTAATAAATCATCTTACACATATTCCTCACAGTCAAGCAGTTGTTTTATTTAATCTCCAAACGCTCAGTCTCTAAACATTGTTTGTATCGAAATCCAACGGTCTTCAAAATCTTCGTTAAAGAACTTTCTCCACCGAAGAATAATACATGCTTCCTTCAGTGATTGCTCTAACTTTTTTCTTGTTGGATACTCTTTCTGTAAATAGTAGCCGCACACATGTCTTCGGATGGCATCGGCATCAAAGCTATCGATGCCTACGACTGGTTTTGCTCGTTTTGTCTTTTTTGGTGTGTGAAGTTTATTTTCTTCTGTGCCAGTCTCGCCACATTTTTCTTTAGTTATTCGTGTAACAGTTCGTTGTCCAATATTAAGCGCATCAGCTTCGCGTTCAACCACTGGCGTTATAGGTAAAATTGGCCCTCCATTTTGAGATTCACAATCGAAATAGTTACAAAGGCGTATAACGAACTCACGTGTCTGACTGTGTAGAACAGTTCTCTGCGTACGTTTAGCCATATCGAAATCCACAATAAAAGGCGTAAACAGACAGACAGTTGTGCCCAGCGATGCTATGTGACGATCGTATTAGATTTCATTTTTAAATATTTTGAATTTCGAAAATCATAGGCCATGTTTTGTGGTAAATATGTACACCAATAATTAGAATCTTATAAAAATAAAAAATAAATGTTCGCAGGACCCTAATATAGTTTAGAAATCAATAATTTAAAAGTGAACAGTTGCTTTTAAAACATAGTAGAAAAAGTATTATAGTAGACAGTCTGAGTCTACATTGTTCAAGTTCAGTCTGTGTTCTGTCAATCAGTGCCCTGTGGTTACAAATTAGAATTTCAAAATACATTATCTGTGGTACAATGTTTGGGTGCAAGACGCTACCTAAATATATAATTTTAATTAATTTTACGCTTTGTGTATTAAATAGTATCTTATTAAATATGTAAATAATGTAGTTTCAAATACTAAATTAAGAATAGTATATCTTAGGGAGAAATGGCGCTTTTAAAAAGCATTGGCCCTATTATAGATCCAGGCTTGTGTAGATGCTGCAGATCTATTAAGAAATGTCGAATTTTAACAGCAGAATATACTTGGTCAGAGAAAAAGGAAGTCTACGCTGATATGATTATGGATTGCTTCGGTATACTAGTAAGTTACATTATAAAAAAATATATGACCATTCATGTATCATTTAAATGGTATGCTGTTTTTACAAGCAGTTTCACTAATAAAATATTGTGGTCTTCATTAAAGAAAACAATTTGATCTATAATATCTATAATTATTTATTATAAGTTCAAAATTATTGTATCAGTATATGTTATATACTTGCTACATGTATTTCCAAATTACAAACAAAACAAGGGTTAATCTCATAAGTACCTTAGGACCCTCAGGAGGTACCGTACATTAGATTTGTGTGTATTCCACCTTCGCACAACACGCCACAAGTTAGGATATCATCCCCAACATCTGGATGTGTGGCGGTCCTCCACAGTGCGGTTTTCAAGGAGCTTTCTTCCACATACTACAAAGCTGTGGAATGAGCTTCCTTGTGCGGTGTTTCCGGGACGATACGACATGGGTACCTTAAAAAAAAGCGTGTACACCTACCTTAACGGCCGGCAACACTCTTCTGATTCCTCTGGTGTGGCAAGAGAATGTGGGTGGCGGTGATCACTTAACACTAAGTGACCCATACGCTCGTTTGTCCTCCTATTCCATAAAAAAAAAACATTGTTATTGTTGTGTTAGACTGTAAAGACATTTCATATTTTATTTAACATCAAAATATAAAACCTACTTGAATTTTACAGCTGTCACATGTGGATGATGACGAGAGGGATTCTGGAGTGTGTGCAACATGTGTAGTGAGGCTACGGGATGCCTGTGCCTTCAGAGAACAAGTGCTGCAGAGTGAGGAGCTATTCCTGAGCTCCAAGCTCGAAGATAATGGTGAGAAGATTAGTTGAAGCAAAAAAAAATCTTTATTCACTGTAAAACTTTATAAGTTATTTAGTGCAAGTCAGGATGTAGTACAAAAGTTACAATAGCATTCGAATGAGTACAACAATATTCATTAACAAAATTTAGAACATTAATTCCAACTATCTTTATCATTCAAATAATCTTTCACAGTATAATAGGCCTTAGGTGTTAATTTATTTTTTACGATACATTTAAATCTTTTAATTATAAATAAGAACTGACTTTTATATACAAGGCAAGCTAGATGATCAGCAGATGGTAACACCCTGCTAACTGTCATTGCAGATAAAGTGTGTTTTAATTTCTGCATTCAACATCATAAGATTGTACATTCTCAGATAATTTATATGACTAGATAGACTGACAGCTGTGAAAATGTCGAAAAAAAAAATGTGACAAACTGTTTATTTCTTTTTTCAACAATGCACACACACTAAAATAAAGTTGCTGACATATTGCGACTGTATGAAGTGGCTGTCATACACACGAAAGTAATAAACCTAGGGCCTAATGTCATGCAATGCCTAACAGCAAGAGACTCATCCATTAAACTTATATAATTAATGATAATGATTAAATACTTCTTATGATTCTTTATTACAATATTGGTCTTTCTACAAATTTAAAATAGTAATTTTTGATTTATTATGCCAGAGAAGAATAACTTGTTGAGTGCATACAAATGTAAACACACACTTTATTATTTTTACATTGTAATAAAGTCTCTTAAGAGCCCTATCCTGTCCGTCTATGCTCAATGTGAACATTGTGAAAAAAGCATGTTTTTTCATCCAACACATACCGCCTGATGACAAGAGAGAGAAAGCAATAGCGTTGAACGAATAAAATATTGTGCGGAAATTACATAAATCTTCTTTCAGCAAATATGCATTTTAGAGTACTTGAATAAGGAAGTGAATATAATACAACCAAAAAAATTACCAGTGGGAGGCTCCTTAGCACGGGAAGCCGGCTAGATTATGGGTACAAATACGGCGCCTATTTCTACCGTGAAACAGTAATGTGTAAGCGTCACTGTGTTTCGGTCTGAATGGCGCCGTAGCTAGTGAAATTACTGGGCAAATGAGGCTTAACATCGTATGTCTCAAGGTGACGAGCGCAATTGTAGTGCCGCTCAGAATTTTTGGGTTTTTTGAGAATCCTGAGCAGTACTGTATTGTAATGGGTACGGTGTATCAATTACCATCAGCTAAATGTCCTGCTCGTCTCATCCCTTATTATCATAAAAAAAAAATACAAATACCTTTCAGAAAGCAAGAAACCCTTAGAGCCTATAGAGGTGGAACTGAAAACTGAACCAAAAGATGATGGATACTCTCATGAGGATCGCGATGATGCAGTCACTATGGAAGCCTTACTACCAGTAGACCCTGTTCTATGTGAGTAGAATCCTGTTTTATTAAAATAATAGACAAATAAAAATTGAAAAACAAAATTTTATGAACGATGCGGGTCTCCAATCCACGACCTCCGGCGTTCCGTGCCGGTGCTCTAACCAACTGAGCTAACCGTTCGAGTAACGCCTCTCTATAAAATTCTGTTTGCTTTGTTCAACTCTCAGGTTGAGGTGGTGAAAAAAAAAAATTTGTTTTTCAAATTTTATTTGTGTATTAATCCTAGAAGTGAGGGTTATCACTTTAAAAACATAACATCAATCGAATCAGTATATGCGAACGAGATACTAGGAGGATTAGATGCACAAATTAAATTTGTTATCAAAATTTAAGAACAATGAGAGACTTAAAACTGAGACTTCTTCTCCTCACGACTTCTATCCGAGCGCTCTAACCAACTGAGCCAGCCGTTTGGGTGACACATGGTTCTTTGATCTTGATATGTCTTGTTCAACTCTCAGGTTGTGGCTCTTTTCTTAGTTGGTGACTTAGATGTAGATCTAATTTCCTAATACATGCAACTATAGGGGTTGAGCAAGTTAAGAATTGTAAAGTAGGGCTTTTAGGATCTAAAGTTGAGATGCCCGAGCTATATAGAATCCTAGCTACGCCCATGTTTAAATTGGAACTAATATCAGTGGGATAATATACCTACGATCGGAATGTATTACGACGATAGATACGTAGAGACGTCGCTTCATTGTGTGTCTTTTACCGAATTTATCACGCGGAGTGTTCCGAAGAGCTGTTTAACCTGATTCCTGCCGCCGAATTCCACCTTCGCACGACACGCCACAAGTTAGGATATCATCCCCACCATCTGGTTGTGTGGCGGTCCTCCACAGTGCGGTTTTCAAGGAGCTTTCTCCCTCGCACTATAAAGCTGTGGAATGAGCTTCCTTGTGCGGTGTTTCCGGGACGATACGACATGGGTACCTTCAAAAAAAGCGCGTACACCTTCCTTAAAGGCCGGCAACGCTCTTGTGATTCCTCTGGTGTTGCAAGAGAATGTGGGCGGCGGTGATCACTTAACACCAAGTGACCCGTACGCTCGTTTGTCCTCCTATTCCATAAAAAAAAAGTAGTATTGGAGGCGTGGCTAGCAGTTTGTGACATATGATCCGCCCCCTGCCGCGACGTGTCGGTATATGCACACGAATCAAAAGATCCCGGATATATCAGTGGCACATATAGCATACCAAAGTTTTTTTTTTGTAAAAAAAAACTACTTTTAAAAAAACCTATCCAAAAACTGAAAAGTATCAAATAACTTAAAATTTAATTTAATACACCTCTTATGCAAACCTTCACCTTTAATATTAATAAAATACTATTATTTATATGTGCTACCTATTGATAGGTTTTAAGTCAGTGCCAAGCCCTAAACAAAATAAAACTTAATATTATAAACAGCTGACTTACTTTATTTATTTAGGTTGTCTGGCCTTGCGTGTCTGTCCGCTTGGGTTGTTTTTTTTCTAGACGAAGCTACCCCGCTCAAAGTCACGCGTGGCGAGTGTAGGTACCTTTATTACATTAGGCACCGACTTCAAAGCTATCAATATGTAGCACATTCTTATAATAGTAGTTTATTAATATTGAAGGTAAAGATTTGCGTAAGAAGTGTATTAAATTAAATTTTTAGTTATTTGATACTTTTGAGTTTTTGAAGACGGTTTTTTTAAACGTATTTTTATTTTAATTTTTACATCAAAGCGGCAACGCCGCCTTATGATATTGAAATATTCAAGTTCATTGAATCATTGACCCAGTGACCCAAATCTTACAGGACGTTTAAATTGGCTCGAAATGAAAAGCCTACTTTTTGGCAAAACTAATGCACGGATTTCGTTAATTTTTGGTATATTGTCAGCAAATATGCTGACAAGTATGTACCTACATTTATTTCTTTCATATTATGGGTGTAGATAAAGTCTTGTTCGCAACTGTTGATAATTAGGTATTGAAACACTCATGTGATACTATTATCACACATAAATAATAAACTCACATTCGTGTTTTAATACCCCTTATTACAGTTGCATAAATAACTATTGTAATATTAATTATAAAACGTAACCACTGGTATATTTGTATGTCTGTTAAGACGAAACATGTGCCCAGTGTTAAATTTGTTACTAATTTAGCTGAATATGTTTCTTGCAAATAAAATTTTGTTCAAAACTTTGAATTTGCTCGAGACCGACTCGCACTTGGCCGGTTTCTTGTACTTATGTCATTGAATGTACCTAGGAATATTGAATTAGGCGTTATTTTGCGGAAATCCATAATTATTCAAATGTGAGCCTTCTTGAGTGTAAATTCCGCTAAGATTCGTTCTCAGTTAAATTCTGGCGAGAATTTGGCGATTCAACATCTCCTGAGGATGCCTCGTGTAGAGGCGAAACACGTGTTGAATTGATAGAGACGTATCTTAGCAGAATTAACACTCAAGAAGGCTCACAACGTTTGAGAACCTATATTTTATTTAAAAGAGCGCAAAAAGAATGCTGGAAGAGTATCTTGCGCCGCCGCTTCTCTCTCAGAGCGTCATTTGTTTCCGAAGCGGTGGTAGTGTTCGAACTGACATTAAAAATAATTCCGATGGAATCAATAATGAGAAAATAAATGCCTTTTTATGAATTGCAGCTTCAGAACCTAAGAAAGAGGAGGTGAAAATCGGCGAGAACGACAAAAATATCGACATAGACTCGGCACGCGACGATTATGACGCGGACTTCGTCGCCAACGATTACTCAGACTCGTCGTCGAACTCCGACAAGCCGCTGAAGAAGGTCAGAAGCAGCAAGAAGACCAAAACGAAAAACAAGAAGGTGCAGAAGAAGGCGAAAGTTAAAAAGAAAGGTAACGAAAATATTGTGCTATTTTGTGCTATTGAGTTTCATGCGCCCGTTCTTCGCAGGTCTGCGGCGCGCTATTACGAATGGATGGTAGTTTTTCACTTTCAATAATTGATTTTAAATCCTATTTTGAATAAAAATATTTGAATATGAATTTATCTTATATATAAAATTCTCGTGTCCCGGTTAGGGGGCGTCCATAAATTACGTCAGATGTTTAAGGGGGGGAGGGGGTCGAGCCAAATCTCATCTAATCTTACGTTGGAGAGAGGGGGGTCTCGGCAAATATCACGCAATTTTTTTTCTGACTGAAACAAAAAAAAACATACTATTTTGGTCCATTTAAAACCAGATTGTTCACTAATTCGTTTGAAAAGAAATAATTTTATTTATACTTCGACGTTATACATCAACTGACTGTCAAACCACCATATCTGTTTAATACCAAATAGCTTAATTTACATCTATATATATAAAAATGAATTGATGTTCGTTAGTCTCGGTAAAACTCGAGAATGGCTGGACCGATTTGGCTAATTTTGGTCTTGAATTATTTGTGGGAAGGTTTAAAAGGTAAATAAATAGGATAATGCTCGGAATGAAATAAAAACAACAAATTTGTTGTTCCTTTGATGCGTACCCCGTCGAATTTATTGACGCAACGGTTTGACAGTTATGCTATGAAACAATTTCATTACAACAATAGGGTGCATTTTTACAAAGCAATTCTTGATGTTATGAAATATTATTGACAAATTCATAAAAAAAAAAAAACATTATTTTATTTATTATAATATACAGAACAACGTCTGTCGGGTCAGCTAGTAACATATATTTTTTTCTTTTTACAATAACAATCCAACGCGTTTATATAAGAAACCCACATTTAAAAAAATCTCACGTGAGATTGGGGATGGGGGAGGTGGTTGAATTAAATCTCACGACATCTCACCAGGGGGGAGGGTGATACAGAAAATTCAAAAAAACACCTCACGTAATTTATGGACGCTCCTTACCTGACTCCTCCCAAACGGCTAAACCAATTTGTTTGAATGTATATCGGATAGGTCTGAGAATCGGCCAACATCTATTTTTCATACCTCTAAATGATAAGGATCACCCACCTCTAAATATGTTTTTTTTTTTACATTTATTTTATTATGATTCAGCGTTAAAGAACACACAATTACTTCAAATTTTCACCGATCTACTATCAACACCTATTTTTGTATCGCGATTTTAATATTTAAGAGTTTCAAGATGGCAATCGAATATAAAGCCGATAAATTTTATGAACGATATATTTGGTAGGTCTGAGAATCATTGATATTCTTACAAAAATTCACAAATTGAAACAGTTGACACAGCCACACTACTGGGAATTGATTTAGACTCACACTTGACATGGAAGCCATATCTACAGAAATTAAAAAGCAAAATGTCTTCTTTTACTTATGCTCTTTATCAACTAAAACGCGTAACAGATTTCAAGCCCTTGCTGCTTATTATGCATATGCGCATTCTAGATTGTCATATGGAATATTAATATGGGGAAACTGTAGTGAAAAAAAATTGCGTGTGTACAAAGTACACAGTCAGAAGTGAAACCTGCATCGTGCATGAACCCCTAAACTGCATATGAAGTCCTGGTACATGTTGCTAGGCTGACACATGATTTCAACCGCTATGAAAGACATTACTAACACCGCTACCATATTTATGTTCTCCTGGTGTCTATGCAGTTATAAGTCGTGCGTATGACTTAAGAATATATTAAGGTATACCTACTCGCGTCATACATAAAAATAAAATAGTTTGCACATTTCTGTCTCATTCTTTGCCGGCTTCATCCTACACATTTTTGTATTTGTGTCTCTTACCTGTCGTTTTTTCCGTTGCATCCGGTTTGAAATCACAACGATTCTAAAGAAGTTTCACTTCAATAAAAGATATATTTATTCAACAGAAAATGTATCAGAATTTTAGGAAATATTCAGCAGATGTATTCATGTAGACCATAGTTTCTCAACCTTATTGTGCTCACCGCCCACTTTGGGAATATTTTTTTCTAGAGTATTTTTTTGCCTTTTTAGGCTATATTTTTTCATCTACCCACGCCCCATCTGCGCCATCTCAATGCCCCCTATTTATATATATATATATATATATTTTCTCTGGGTCTTCTACTGCCCCCCCGAAAGTCTCAAACGCCCACAAGGGGGCGTTATCACCCACGTTGAGAACCTATGATGTTGACCATATTTTATTAAACACAAAATTTTAACTCTTACTTCAATTCAAGGAGCTTTCTTCCACGTACTACAAAGCTGTGGAATGAGCTTCCTTGTGCGGTGTTTCCGGGACTATACGACATGGGTACCTTCAAAAAAAGCGCGTACACCTTCCGGCCGGCAACGCTCCTGTGATTCCTCTGGTGTTACAAGAGATTGTGGGCGGCGGTGATCACTTAACAACAGGTGACCCGTACGCTCGTTTGTCCTCCTATTCCATAAAAAAAAATCACACACTAAATGTGAGTTATATTTTTATATAGAAAAAAATAGTTATTTATACTAATAATAATAGTGGTATTGTCTGTGTTTTTATGAACATACATAACTATTATCTATTAAAACGGCTTTCGGTACCGACTAGTTTTGGACCATTCGGAGGTCCTTCATCAGGGTGAGTGTGGTGGGTTCGCGATAACGTCCCACCTCTTACTGCGGACTTGAGCTCGTAGTGCGCGGCTGGACAAAACGGGGGCTGCGGTGTGATGACGAGCACCCGTGGACACCAATAGTGACACAGTGTCAGTGAATCCGTGCTCGACATCACCGGCGCACCCCTTGTCCAGCCGTGCACTACGAGCTCAAGTCCGCAGTAAGAGGTGGGACGTTATCGCGAACCCACCATACTCACCCTGATCAAGGACCTCCGAATGGTCCGAAACCGCCAAAAACGTGAGTAAAGCCGTTTTAATAGATAATTTAATAATGACTCACGAAAGTTTTAATAATTTAACATACAGAACATTATCATCAATATATTGAGATACAAAAGTTAAAATGTTTAATTTTTCTCTTAATGATTCTTTAGGACCTAGTTATAAATAGCGCAAATAGCCCTATTCTGCAGCACAAAGATGGTATTAATATTTACTGCAGTAAAAATGAAATAAATTGTTGTTTTCCTCCTGAAGATGAATTCTGTGTTAATTTAAGTAGAAATTTATTTTCAACATATGTTTTCAGATTCAAAAAAGTACGAGATGAAGCGACCTCTTTCAGAGAAGAGGAATACATATGACAGAGACTTAGATTGTATGTCCGAAGAGAATCTCCTCACAATTATACAGTATTCCTATGTTGTTCCGTTCAAGAACAGAAGAAATAACTACTATTGTTTTTACTGCAAAGACTATTATCCAAAACCTGAAGATTTGAGAGAGCACACCGTCACCCATGACACAAAACCGTTCCAACTGCTTATGGGATATAAGAAAATGCCCAAAATAGATATAACCAGGATAGACTGCAGGCTATGTCCAATGAAAATAAATGATATAGAAACTTTTAAGCACCACATTGACCAAGTACACGGAAAGAAGATATATTTTGAAGCTCCTGACAAGTTATTGTTGTATAGACTCACATGGAACGACTTAGTTTGTGTTATGTGCAGTGATGTGTTTGAAGACTTCAACACATTAAACACTCATATGGTTGAACATTTCAGCAATTTCACATGTGATGTTTGTGGTATGTGCTTCCTTGAGAAGGCTCGGTTAGATGCACACTTAAAAAGACACAAGGACAATGAACGGCATACCTGTGAAATATGTGGCAAAGTGTTCAAATCGAACCATTACAAGGATATGCATGTGGATATAGTGCATAAGAAGATAGCTATAATACGGTGTCCTAGGTGCGATGAATGTTTCATGTCTTATGCCTTGAAGAATAAACATTTGACAGAGGCTCATGGTCAGAAACGGACCTATCCGTGTAATTTATGTGATAAAGTATACAATAGACAGAAAACGTTGACAGAACATCAACGAAGGAACCACCAGAAGGTTATGAAGCATCAGTGTGAATATTGCGATCAGAGGTTTTATTTGCCGTCTCGTTTGAAGGAGCACATGGCAACCCACACCGGTGAAAGGAATTTTAGATGTGAGTACTGCGAGAAAAGTTATCCACGGCTAAAGTCGTTGCAGTATCATATTAGAACTCATACTAATGATAGGAGGTATCGGTGTCAAATTTGTGGTCAAGCATTTATACAGAACGCTAGTCTGAAGTCACACATCAAGAGTCATCATCCGGAGTGTGACATAGATAGTTGCTACTTCTGAGTTTTATCTAAGAACTTATGTCTGTAACAATAACGACTACTACTGTGTAAAGATTTAGAGTGGTGATATTTGGTCTATTTACTATCTATCAATAAGTTTATGTAATCTTTCGATGTGGTAGTGTTTGTGTTTATTTTTTTTTTCCTTTATTGGGATATATATATATTTTTATAACAAAAAACTACAAAGTACAGATTGCAATAAGATAATAGTCCAATATGCTATCCGTAATATACTTTGTAAAATACATACACTATATAATGATGATTGGATTTGATGACTTGTAAATATTCTAAAATATGGCCGTATAATTAAATTTGCTACTATTAGTAACACTGTTAAAGATAAAGATAAAAAGGATTGTGTGGTTTCATAAAACATAATCTAAAAGTTAAGGTAAAAGTGAAACTAACTAATTTAATACTATGCTTTGCTTTTTCCTCGTTGATCAGTTTTTTGGACTCACTAGCTGTGTCGTTGTTTACCAAAAGCATTAAAACCATTAAACACTGAGAAAAACAAACAAAATAGCGTGGAGCACTGGCACAAATGAGTAATAGTCTATACACTACACGGTCAACTGCTGCGAACTATAGGCGCCGCCCGACCGTCACGCGACATGCAACACACAGACGATGTGATAAAAGTTTCACTTTAATAATAACAAAATACGTTTACACAAAATTTCGCATTATAAATCTGTTACCATAATTTGATACTCAATAAGAATCTTGATATATTTGGTGCCGAGCAAATATGAAGTCAGAAATGAATTTCGAGATTTTAAAGTTATTCTTTCAAGTTCATCTAAATGATGTAAACAGGATTGTGTGATTAAAACAACAAGAAAAAAGACACATTACTGTATGTCACTATCAAACTGTGTGTAACCATATGTTTCTGTCAAAATGTATCCCAATTGGGGCGCTTTTAAATCACCCTATGCGCGTGCTAATAACATATCTGCCTTTTAATATGCCTGAAGAGATATTTTAATATAACCATAAATCTGGAAGAATCATCGTTAAATGGAAACGAAAACTCGATCTCAAAGTCTGTGTAGCCTGTAATGTTCATTGTTTTCTCCCGAGTGAAACAACTAATCTTTACTATGTAGCACTACACCCGGACACGTCCACACGCAAGCAATAGCTGATTAGAACTGCCTTTCGCTGTACTGTGCATTCGTTATATAGCATTCAACGTCACACGGTTAATGTCACTGTCGATGTCGTGAGAGTGACAATGATAGTTAACACATACTCTGTTAAGACTAGATGTCAGTACACTACATAGGCCATCCTTGTGTTGAGGCGTCTTCCGGACCATGTCTCTTCGGCCACCAGCGGAAACTGGCTGAATGTGGACTTCCGGTCTCCCACCAACGAATAAACACCTATATACGAATTAAAATAAATATATAGAAATATTTTTTCGATTTTCCGTGAACGGATAGGAGACTATACAGATTTGTACACGGAATAATGAATAGAATAGAAATTCTGTTTTTTTTTGATTATATAATTTTTTATCTACTATGATACCTAGTCTTACCACAATAAATTAATAAAAAATGAAACAAAGAAAAAAATTCTGTGTTACCATTAAGGACGTTTATGAAAAATTATCCCACGAAAATAGCAAAATCACTTCAATGACTAGATGCGTTCGTATGGATTCTTAGATGTATAGATGAACTGTGTCAGCTGTGAAAACGTCGAAAAAATTGAGGTCGATAGTTAACCTCTATTTTGGGCAAAACACACACGCTAACACAAAGTAAAATACAAATCGCGAGTGTAAGACGTATCTTGCACACACACTAAAGTAATAAACCTGACCTGTTTTCATTGGTTGTCTAGCAGCAAGGGGCTCAATTTAGATGTAAAAAATCTCGACGTAAAAGATCATTACAATGGTATTCCTAAATTGAAAAAATTTTTGCGTCAATGTACTGGCCCGCGCTCGCGTTCAATTTGATAAACGATACGTGGTATTGTAATATTGTTTATAACCATATTGTTGCCCGTAATTTAGGAAAACTCATGCAATAACTCTGTTAGGTACAGTCAACTTTCAGCTTTTATAAAATTTACTAAGTAGTCAATTATGTTTATAATGTCTAATCGTTAAGTGTGACCAGTCGTTTATTCCGTAACTATTACAGAAATCAAAAAAACTTTAAACTGATATCGAAAGTACTTTTTAAAAATCAAAAGAGAAGTATCAAAAATTTTGATATTAAACACTCCAATAAATTTAGTATGAGATTAGTAGGAATAGAAGAAAAAAAGTAGAAGTATTTTGATATCTGTAATACTTACGGAAAATATACCGTTTATGGCCAATGGACTTGCATCCCGTGCCAATAAATAAATTAAAATGCCTACTTGAAATAACTGTCAAATGAATCACACATTAATATAAGTGAATGACTTTGTAAATATTAAAATGAAACAATTGTACATCACTTATTTAGTTAAATTTATATATTTATAATGCTGAATCTCAAATTCATGAACAATCAAATATTTTGTGTAATTGTTTTTATTTTATGTAAAATATAAAGGCATGTGCACACTTAAGTCAGATTCGTGACTTCGTCTAGGATGAAGTATTAACTGAATTTTCCATGCGCGTACAACCTAAAGAGACACAATCTAATAACCCGGATAAATAAAAAAGCAGAACATAGTAGACAAGCTCGACCTTTGTTTTGCTTACAAACAAAACAATATTTTTATACAAATGATTTAAGTTTTCTTTAGTGTTAATTCCGCCAATAATATTATACTTATGTATGAAAGGCACGTTTTATAATTACCGTTCTGTATGGCTTTTATTACCATCATACTTTTTAGATTAGTTAAATACAACACTCAATAAACTTTACCACTAATTGCAAGTAAAGGTTTGCGATACACACAGTATTTTATCATAGTATGTTACGGTCTCGTTCATTCAAAGTATTATTTGCGTGTCATATCCAGGTATTATACTTCATCCTAGGTAAACTATGAAGGTACATGTACGCTCGAGAGTCAAGTCAATGTCCAGCCGATGATCAGTCTCACAACTTCACGGTAGTATTTTCTGTTATTAAACACAACGTTTTGAGACATTTTAAAATAAAGATTTTCTTGGAGATAGCTTCAGGATTTTTTTTTCATGTTTCTATCATAGCAGTACTTATTGACGGATTGGCAACTAAACGTTGACATTATCGTGTGTGCAACCACCTTAATAATGATTATAGTATTATTGAAAATGTATGAATTGTGATTTTTTTTTCATCACAATAATTGAAACACAATTTTATGTAAGATATTTTATTTAAGAATAACTTATTAATTATACAATTCTATATATATTTTCTTTTATTTAATACCACTTTCTTATTACCAGTAACATTAAATCTTATGTTATATTTTCTGAAATACATACTACATAAAATTTTAAGGATTTTGGTTTTGTAAATAAGTATAACGTTTTGCGTGCGTATATACGCACGCAAAACGTTATATAAAACGTATAACTTTTATATAAAAGTACACACACACACTTTTTTTTTAACTTTTCTATTACCTTCTTTAATAAAATTAAATATTTATGAAAAAAAGTCTGGTGACTTTCTATTTATATTTTTATGTTCTTCTAAGGTCTGAGGCTCACATTATCAAAAGGATAGGTAGTCTTTGACATTCATTAAGTGATTTTAAATCCTATTTTGAATTTGAACGGGCTATTCACCCGAAAACATAGTTCAACATGCAATAACTTGACTTAATCTTTTACATCTCCACAAACTCTTTGTTGTGCACACATTTAGTTACAAAAATAGTTTCTACTTTACTAAAACAATGTATAACAGTTTAGCTCATAACATAACATCATAATTATATATCTATTTAAAACTAAATCAACACCATTTTCATGTTGTAGCGGTTTCATTATTTTTGACATCCATTTTATGTACTTTCTCTAAATGAGTCCTCAGTGTAACTTTCCTAGTAAAGCCTTCATTACACATGTTACAAAAGAATTTCTTTACCTGATTATGTTTTATCATATGACTGTTTAGTTCGTACTTCAGTATGAAGCCCTTGTTGCATTCGGTACATTTGTACTTCTTGTCCCTTATATGCTTTCTCTTCATATGACGTCTAAAGTTTTGTCTATTATAATAAAGCTTATCGCAAAACTCACATACATACTTTTTTATAAATTCCTTATGCTTCTCAATCATATGATCTTGTCGTTGGGTTGCCAACTGAAACACCTCTGTACAATATAAGCATTTGTATACCAGTCTTTTGTTGTGAGTATAGTAGTAATGCTTTGAACGATAGTTTTCTAACGCAAAGATTTTTCCACAAACCTCACAAGGAAATTTACCTCGACTGTGAGATTGGATATGTTTATCCAACCGTGATGCAGTTAAGAATGTTTCACCACACTGATGGCATATATAATTGCTATAATGAGCGTTCATATGAGAATCTAATACATGGTACGCTGAAAATTCACCCCGGCACAATGCACATTCAAGTTTGTTAGTAATTCTGTAAGGGATTATTTTTGTATATGCGTCATCAAACCCAATGTCATGGGCATCAGCAAAATGTTGAAACATGTCATTCCATTCTGGCAACTTTGTGTAACATTTTGTGCATGTAAGGTCGAATATGTCCATTTTAAGTATTTCATTATAATAGTATGGTCTCATGAAAATTTCTACTTGTCGGATGCGTTCGTTAGAATGTTTAGTTAAAGTGTGTGTCCGTAGGTGATCCCCTGTATGGAATGCAGGCCCCTGAGTAGAACAATAGGCACAATAGTATTTGCCTGCTTTATGTTTAAATGGTGTGGCATTAGTGTTTTTTAGTATTTTTCTAATTTCTTTGATGAATTTTATGGTTTTTGACTTATTATCTTCTTCATCAAGTTCTGAAATTGATGGAATTACACATTATTATTTAAATTAAATATCTGAAACTAAAAGAAGCTTGTTCTTTATATTCTGAAAGTCCAATTTATACTGCACATTGTACAGGACTGGTCCTATCAGAACCAACAGAAACCTATAATATGGCACATGTAAACAGGGCAGATGAAAGTACATTTTTTTATGACAATATTGGACGAGACGAGCAGATGATAGTTATTACTATCAATGTAATAGGCAGGACGTGAGATATTTCTCACGTCCTGCCTATTACATTGCAGTATCGCTCAGGAATCTGGAATAACTCAAAAATTCTGAGACAACAATTGCACTCGTCACCTTGAGACATATGTTTAGTCTCATTTGCCCAGTAATTTCACTAGCTACGGCGTTCTTCAGACTGAAACACAATAATGCTTACACATTACTGATTCACGGCGAAAAGACGCCGTTGTGTTACCCATAATTCAACATCTTAGTCGCCTCTTACGACACCATTGGGTCTGGGACTTCCCTATTATTTTTATGCCGCACAGCGCAAATTTAGGGCAAATATTGAGTGAACTGCCACATCATCAACAGCTCGCTTTATCTTCATACTGGGCATTCCATCATCATGCATCTACAGTCTAATATGTAGATGAGGGAAATGTGGAACATTTGTCTTTTAGTTACACTTTTATGAAGTTTCTTCTACATTATTTGTGTTAGTCCATTATAATCTAACAGCTTGTTTTAGATCTAATAAGAAAGTAATACTTTGTTCCATCTTGTCAAACATAGATAATAGTTATTTATGCAACTGTTGTATTATAAAATTAAAACACGAATGTGGGTTTAATGTGTAATAGTATCACATGAGTGTTTTAATACCTAATTATCAACAGTTGCATACAAGACTTTATATACACCCATAATATGAATCCTCTATAAAAGATTCTGAAACAGTTAGCTTACTGCTAACATTAAAAAAGCTAGTCCTAGTAACCATTACATCATCCAAACGAGTGTTGTAATGTTGTACTAAATTTCATTACAACACTCGTTTGGATGATGTAATGGTTATTAGGACATTGGTATGTTTTAAAGTTAGCAGTAAGCTAACTGTTTTAGAATTTTTAATAGAGGATTTAAAGCATGGGTGTAGATAAATTTGTTTACACAGATCAAATGCTCATAGTTTAGTGGTCTATAGTAAGGCCAACAAGACGATATAAATAATTTAAAAGTTGCTGAGTTATATTGTGATGGCGAGCGATTATTATATCTGTGCTATCGCTACTTATCGCTAGTACAGTTGCGTGTTTCTTGATAGAGGAAAGCAGTCAGTATCGCAGTTGTCAAGATTTGGTCCGCCATTTTGTGAAAAGTTCATTCCTGTTTCGATTGTGTTCGAAGTGATACTTATTTTTTCGTTCCCGTATTTACTTAGTTTAATGTTTTTTGTTCATCCGTTACTGTAAGATTTCTTGTTGATTTATGGAATTATTGTGAGTTGATTTTAATTATGGAGTCACATGACCCCAATATTCAAAGATGATGAAAATGTATTGAACCCCTGGAATTACATTCTTTATCTCATCTTATTGGCTGTACTAAACATAAACTTGACATTGACTGAATTGTGATGCCTCTTCCGCACAAGCCACAATTGGAAGAATACAAACACAGACCAATATTTCTTAGAACTAACTTAGGGATTTACTGTCCAGTATTTTTGGCAAATCTTTTATGTTTAGGAATCACTGTGTGATTGTGGCCTAGATGAGGGAATTGTAGACCATATATTCTTTAGTTATCCTTTAATGCTTCTTCCCTATAACAATTTTATATCCCTTAAAATTCCCCATCCATTAAGTTTTAGCTTTACCTCCTATCCCTGGATTTTACTACATTCGTAAATATATTAATTCAATATAAAAATAAATTTTAATTCTTCTTTTACTAACAGCTTGTATATTTAAAATAAAATTATAAAACTGTTGTATCTAAACACTAATTATTCATTACCGTTATAACTGTTACAGCTTCATAGCTTGTTAGCCTACCTCAACCTGACATTGGCTCAGTTTTTTCCACAAAAGCCACAATGTAAAGAATAGAATATTAAAATGAAAAGATTACTTACTAAAAACTGCATTATTATGAATCTTTGTACACAGCGTCCTGAGGGGAATATTGTAGGCATCTGCGGCCTCCCTTCTGGTCATTGAACTATCAGCAACAGCCTGCAAAGCCTTCTTCAGCTCCAGTCTCGTGTACTGTTTGTACATTGCTGTTCCATCCTTGCGATACAACTTCTTTGGTCGGTCTGGTGTTGGATCAGACTCATCAGATTCATCAAATGGATCTATCCATTCTTCACATTCTTGTGCCAGATCTATAATAGAATAAAGAAATAGTAGTAGTATAGTATAAAAAGGAGGTATAAGAATAAATTTTATACCATTTGATTAGAATATTTTTTATATTTCACTAGTTTATTTATGGTTTGACTAGTACTAAAATTTTATAGGGATGGAGGCTTGTTTGCATAGGATTTTGGCTAGGTGTTCTAATTTTTATTTTTATAGGAAATGGAGGACACACGAGCGTATGTGTCTTTAACCTGGTGTTACGTGATCACCGCCGCCCATAATCTCTTGCAACACCAGAGGAATCACAGGAGCGTTGCCGGCCTTTAAAGAAGGTGTACGCGCTTTTTTTGAAGGTACCCATGTCGTATCGCCCCGGAATCACCGCACAAGGAAGTTCATTCCACAGCTTTGTAGAACGTAGAAGAAAGCTCCTTGAAAACCGCACAGTGGAGGACCGCTACACATTAAGTTGGTGGGGATGATATCCTAACTTGTGTCATGCGAAAGTGGAATTCGGCGGCAGAAATCAGGTGAAAGAGCTCTTCAGAGCACTCCCCGTGATAAATGCGGTAGAAGACACACAATGAAGCGACGTCTCTACGCAGCGCCAAATGATCCAGCCGTTCTCAGAGCACTGGGTCCACGACAATTCTAGCTGCCCTGGGTTGCACGTGCTCAAATGGATCGAGCTGATACTGGGGTGCGCCAGACCAGAGATGACAGCAATACTCCATGTGTGGCTGGACCTGCGCTTTGTAGAGCGCTAGGAAGTGGGCCGGCTGGAGTATTGCCGTGCTCTATTTATGACGCCCAGTTTCAATTTGGCTTTGCTCTCGAGATGGCCACGGAATTGACAATCGCTCGAGATTTCGTGGCCTCCGGTCCTTGACACTAACCTTCACGCCGGTATTCTGTGTCAGCTAAGCTAAGCTAAGCTTAGACGAAACGATAAAGAGAACAGAATCGGTGTTATTGCAATACACCAAGTAGGTATGGAGCCAAATGCAAATATTAAAACTCTCCATACGCATGGTATTAGTAAAATGTTTGTGTACCGGGCTCCTCTGTTTATGACAGCAAAAGATCTGGCCGTCCAAATAGTGTTTTGTACGAAAAAGGTGGTCAAAGCAGTAAGGGAGAGAATTCGAAAAAATCCTGTCCGAAAGCAAAAGATTTTATCTCGGGAGATGAAGAACCATGAAAGAACCTAGAACCTGGTCGAGTATTTTAAAAGATGACTTAGGACTTGCAGACTATAAAAGACGTAATGGTCATTTCTTAACTGATAATTTAAAAAAGAATAGAGTGGTAAAATCAAACTACTGAAGCAGTATGCAAAGGGAGGTCACAAAAAACTCTGTTTACGGATGATTTCAACAAACAAAATGACCGTATTTATGCTCAAAGCTCTAAGGAAGCTTCCCAATTAGTCGACAGAGTGCAACGTGGGCACTATCCGTGTTCAGTGATGGTTTGGTGGGGTATCTATGAAGGAGTGACTGAGCCATACTTTTGTGAAAAAAAACATCGGCACAAGTGTATCAAGATACCATTCTTGAGCAGGTGGTGAAGCCCCTTAACAACACCATGTTCAATAACCAAGAATGATCCTTCCAGCAAGACTCGGCGCCGGGTTATAAAGCTCGGTCTATGCAGCCTTGTTTCAAAACGAACGTTTCGGACTTCATCCGAGCTATATATATACCCCCTTATTCATAATAGTCTGCTAACTTAAAGCATTGCTAATTCACACTCTGTCTTCTTCTACTGACCTAAGTCAGAATGAGAAAAAACACTCATGAATAAGGGGGTATAGACTGTAATCTGTGCATTTTTTAAAACCATTTTCTTATATTACACACACGGGTCTACCTACTTCTACATCTTCATCTACAGGATCTACTGTACAGATGATAACCTGCTCAACCCCAATATTTGCTGAACTGAGATGTCACTCTGTCAAGACTTTGATGCCATAAAGTTGAACAAAGACATATCAAGATTTGTGTCTTACTTTACATAATTCAAACGGTTGGCTCAATGGATGGGCCGCTGACACGGAACCCGACAGGTCGCGGGTTCGAGTCGTTCATAAATTTAATTCGTGTCATTTACCCAGATGCGAGGGTTATCATTTTAAAAATTTGTTTAGATTAATAAAGCGAGTTTTGTAAGTTTTTTTAAGCTAGGAGTTAGGATATCATCCCCACCATCTGGATGTGTGGCGGTCCTCCACAGTGCGGTTTTCAAGGAGCTTTCTTCCTCGTACTACAAAGCTGTGGAATGATATTCCTTGTGTGATGTTTATGGGACGATATGACATGGGTACCTTCAAAAAAAACCGCGTACACCTTCCTTAAAGGTCAGCAACGCTCTTGTGATTCCTCTGGTGTTGCAAGAGTCATGTAAGCAATGTGGGCGGCGGTTATCACTTAACACCAGGTGACCCGTACCCTTGTTTGCCCTCCTATTCCATAAAAAAATAAAAAAGCTTACCATCATTCTCATTACTATTTATCTCAAGGTATTCCTCTTCCCATTCCTCATTATTCTCCAATTTAGCTTCAATGTCAACATCTACATTATTATTTGTAAGCTCTGAAAATATAAATTCAAATTATCAAGCAATGTATATAGAAGTGCACAACACAAAATATTTTGTATTAACAAATTCAGCATTTTGAGAAACTGAACGGTGGGTGGTCCATGCACCAAATGAACGATTGCTGCTTGTGGTGCAATTAGTAATTATGACAGTAATCACGACCATCAACTATCCTTACACAAGCAATGAATTCAAGCTCGGAAAGTTGATTCATTCGTTTATTTTTTATTACTTTTAACAAAACACTTTTTAGCTTTGAACTGGTTACAAACATATTTGTGTGTATTACAGCCATTGTAAAATATTCTATTTGATTTAAAAGAGTGGCCGTTGAGTTTCTTACTATGTCTGTACCATTACTCATTACTTGGTAGCATACCTCCATCTTTGACATTGGCTCGATTGAGGTGACTTCTCGCAAAAACCACAGTATAAAGAATACAATAGAACATAGTCAAATCAAATTCATAAAATAAAATTATTACAAATTTGAATGAAACTAAAAGTGAAAAAGTACTGTGTTACATTCTCCATGTGTGATAAAGATTAAATAACATATACTAGAATTAGGTTGAGCTATTGACTTTAACCAGTTCTCCGGTGAAATGCCCTGCAAAGATCCCGGAGAACCTCTCAAAAAGGGGAACCCTCTGATTTCGAGGAGGTTTTAGTGGGTATTACCAAACTTGGCCAACTTCTACCTGAGTAGAAGATGGTCTAAGTGGTTGAGTCCCACACTCCCTGTGCCACATGGAGCACAGGGGTAGTACGTAAAGGTATTTCCTCCTCGTAAAAAAATAATTTACTTTAACCAGGGAATCCCCCCCCCCCCTTGTTTGATTCTCTCACCCCTCACCAATGTGTTCATGGTTTTCCAATTCACATGTATGTTTATTTGACATTTTATAAGGTCGGCAGCACAATTGGTGTTAAGTTGGCCTCTGGTGTTAAAGTATGGGTTGTGGTGATCGCATTCACAGTGATCACTTCTAGTAGGGAAAAATCTTACGGGTTCGCTCCACCAACATGCTCATGACTGGCGCACGCGAAAAAATATTTATATGTAGTTAGACACTTTTTGGATGGGTGAAATCTCGTGAGTTCGCGTCACTGAAATGCTTATAGCAGTATATCTGTAGCTATACAGCTGACGTATTGTGCAACATTAGTGCTGTGCATATATTATAAGTAATTTAGTGAAAAGTTTATAATGCATGGTTGAAATAGTGTTTTTGTTTGATTAATATATTATTATTGAAAATAAGTGTTAAAAATATATAACATTTAATAATATAATAGTTTCAAACATTGTTTTCACTTCTATCGGCAGTCTCTATAAATAACTACCAATTTTAATACGCTTTTATTAGCTTCATATGTATGTTAGTATGTAACGGAATCTTTGAACATTATTTTGACCCCCTTAAAAACGTCAGATTAACTCAAAATTTGATATACTTATAAGGACCGATGACAATTCAATATAACAAAAAAAAAGTTTAAAAAAAATACGTTTTTATAGAAAATCCCACTAAAAAATATAAAATAAATCTTAATAAATTTGAATTAAAAATAGTGTAAGAAAAAATATTTTATTGTAAAAAAGGCATGGGGTGCTTTTCAGGATATTATCAAAATAACCCTTCTACTCATATCTGTTCATAAAATATTTATAATTATTGATACCATGCACCCCGCACTTATTTTTACATAAACACATTTTTTCTCACACTATTTTTAATTAAAATTTATTTTCTATTTTTTGGTGGGATTTTCTACACAAGCAAATTTTTAATACTTTTTTTTTAACTATTATTTATTTTTCTTTCAAGCTTACCATTATTATCATTAATATTAATCTCTAGATATTCAGCTTCACATTCCTCAGCATTCTCCAATTTTACTTCAATTTCATTCTCTATTTTATTGTTTGCTAGTCCTGAAAATATAAATTCAAATATTCAAGCAATTTAAATAATAACCCCCTTATTCATAATGGTCCGCTAACTTAAAATAGCCACTAAGGAGTGTTTTTTCTCATTCTGACTTAGGTCAATAGAAGAAGACAGAGTGAGAATTAGCAATGTTTTAAGTTAGCAGACTATTACGAATAAGGGGGTAAATCAATAACACATATTATAAATTAACTAATACAATTCAGCATTTGAGAAAGCGAATGATGGCTATTCCTTGGGTCCAACATCAACCATGCGAAGGAGTGCTACTTGTGGTGCCAGGCCAACCTGTTATAGTTAATAAATCATTGTCTTTGTTGGATGTGATTACTAATTATAATCACAGTAATCACGACCATCCTAAACAATGAATTCAAAGTCTAAAGTTTGAATTCGTCATATTTAAAACTCTTTTTAACGAACCCATTCCAAACTTATTAGAGCTATTGTAAAATAATCTATTTGATTTAAAATAGTGACAGTTGAGTTTCTTGTATATTTTTCTATCAAGCTCTACTTTTTATATATATGGTAGATTCATTCATAGTATTTTCTTTCATTATCGCGAGTGTTACACATTTAAATAAAACACTTTTAAAGGATTAAAACGCGTGTAATTGTAACGGTTTTACATTAGATGTTTGCTTAAAAGTTACATTTTTATTTTAGTTAACCAGACGTTTCAAGACCTTTCCAGATCTCGTTTTCAGGGGGTCTGCAGATTCATTTAAATTTAACTTCGTTCATTTATTTGACAAAAAAATGATTTATTTGACTTTACAGATTGAGTAATTCAGCTTCATTCTGATGACATCTTGGTAACTAATTTAATTGAGTTGAATAAAGTATGATTCCTTGTCAATACTTTTTGATAACAAATAAATCACTTTGCTTTGAATAGAAACATCACTGAGAGACAGAATAAACTCTCCCAATATTTTTTGCATTCTTTTAATAATATTATAAATCTTATTCCAGGCTGACTCACCAATTAAATAAACTGCTTTTGAGTAAAAACTTGCAGAGCAATTTAATAAGTAATTGTTTTTATATGTGAACATAATATGCATACATATGCAACATCTAATATATAAAATTCTTGTGTCATGGTGTTAAACATTGAACTCCTCCGAAACGGCTTGACCGATTCTCATGAATTTTTGAGTGCATATTGGGTAGGTCTGAGAATCGGACAACATCTATTTTTCATCCCCCTAAATGTTAAGGGTGGTCCACACGATTTTTTTTTTGACATTTTTTTTAAATTTATTTGATTACGAGTCAGCATTAAAAAATACATACAACTTCAAATTTTCACCCATCTATGATCAACAGTAACTTTTGTATCGCGATTTTAATATCCGCAAAACAACATTTGCTGGGTCAGCTAGTTTATTATGAAAGTGTAAATAATCGTCCTTAAAACTATTTTGTATACTTAAAAGAATTAATTACCTTTGCTTTTTGTTTAGTAATATGGTGCTGATTTTTGTGTACAAATACTAAGTTGTCATTTCTGCCTATCAAGCAATCAGGGTGGTTTTAAGTAATGTAAGTTAGTTATAACATAAAGGCTCTATACGAATAACAAAGTTATTAAATTCAAATATTTTTATTCAAAATAGGATGTGAAAACACTTATTGAAAGTTAAAAAAAAAAGACCACCCATTCCAAAATGAATGCCTCAGGCCTGAGAAGAATGGGCGCAACAAACTCAGCAGGATATTTTTTTTCATCAAAAATATGTTTTACAATTAAAGTAACATTTACAAAGTAACATTGTACAATTAAACTTATTATTTAATAGCCTGAGGGTGGTCGCTCCATTTCCAATCTGTGGTATCATTAAGAAAGTCATTTATGTTATAGTAACCTTTACCACACAAACGTTTTTTAACAATTCTTTTGAATAATGTAATACTTTTGATTTGAACATTTTCTGGGATCTTGTTGTAAAAGCATATACATCGCTACACAAAAGACTTACTAACTAGACTTAGCCGAGTAGTAGGCATCATCAGTTTGTCTGTTCCTGGTGTTAACATTATGGTTATGATAGTTTCTGGCAAATTCACTTATGTGCCTATGAACATACATCACATTATCAAGAATAAATTGAGAAGCAACAGTCAAGGTGTTAATTTCTTTGAATTTTGCTCTCAATGATTCTCTATGAACTAGGCTATAAATAGCACGAATAGCCCTCTTCTGCAGCACAAATATTGTATTAATATCGGCAGTGTTGCCCCATAGCAATATACTATAGGACATAATACTATGGAAATAACTAAAGTATACTAGTAGCGCCATATCTATGTCAGTTAATTGTCTAATCTTTTTAACCATATATATATATATATATAGCATATGCTGCAGAACTAAGTCTGTTCGCCAATCCTTCAATATAAAGTTTTAAGAAACAACAATGTAACACTCTTGATCATAGTCATGTATTTGTATGCAGACAAAGTTGCGTGTATCAGCAAGTAAATAAATAAAAATGTGTCTACATTCAATATACCTTCCTGTAACAGTTGTTCTGATGCAATAATCTCATGCTTAAAGCTAATAGCATCCCGTAATCTAGTGACACATGAACTGCAGATAACATCACTGTCACTTGTTGAATGCCACTGAAATTAAAAGAAACTTGTAAAGAATGTACAAACAAATTCAAAATTTAGGCAGGGATCCTGGCACTGTACTATATACTGAGTTAATAAGAATAACACAAACAGTGATATGTTCAAACAGCAGACAAAGGCCATTAGCAACTCTAATCACAACAAAATAACCAGTTTAAGATCATAGCTGCAATATCCTCACTCAAGAAAATACTGGTATTTAAGACATATTTCTCAACAGGGGTACCAGGTGACTGTTATAATAATAATAAAGCATTTTATTCCATACTTTCATACAATATGTTAAACTTATTAATATTTCGATTACTATATTTATTTCTAAGCTTGGTATGCCTTGAGACATAGGCCTCCTCCAACAATTTCCACGGCTTTCTGTTAAACTTTCCAATATGGACCATCAATATATGAGGTTTTAGGGTTGGAGGGCTAGCCACCTGTGCCATCCCAACCCTGCTGAACCCCATGGTTATGGAGATATTCATGGTTAAAGTTTTAAGGTTAGAATAATGCTATTTAGTTAATAGAATGATTTTAATCTGATATTTTCTTTCATTACCATTATCTTTTTTTACTTTATTATATTATTTATTATTATTCTCGTTTAAGTATGTCTGATAAAACCTATAATCTTAAATCTCATCTGTTTGTTGACCGGCCTGAGGCCAGGCTCATATGTATTAACATTCTAACTTAATCTAACCTACCATTAGTTTCTGGCAAAAGATTTTATATAATTATGCAGGGATCGGGCTTTTATTATTTTTATTTTGTATGAACAGAATCATAAAATATTTCTCATCACAATTACTGTCAAAGTCAGGAGTACGTAATTTGTATGAAAAGAAAAAAAAAGTGTATCTCATGAACCGTAAGTTTCCGCAACCTAAAACTTTGCAATTACTTTCTTTTAGTGAGTACTATCTACAAAAAAAATATGGGCATTTAAAACAATGGTCCATATTGAAAAGTTTATGCCAGTTTTCTATCTGCCGCCACTCTTAGCCCAAGGGGACCTTCAGCTCCTTTTCCTATCTTCTCACTTTTCGACCTGAGTGCCCTATGCCCATTTCTTGGGTATGAGACACTCACCTGTTTTCTCTATTTATCTTGCTGACAATGATTCACTCCACTGTCAGCAAGAAAGCATCAGTTCAGTCCATCTTCGTTTTAGTTGGTTAATATGTAATATGATGTCTGTAAGTTTTGTTCTGGGCCTGATTCCGACATTGTCTTTTAGCTTTAGCCCTAGAATATTCCCTTCCATAGCTCTTTGATGTTTTGCCAGTTTGTGTCCACTCCATATGACAGGATTCTGTGACACTCATAGAGTCCAGTGTACCTGGGATAACAACTCTGCTCTATTTGCAGTATATGCGTCAGCCCTTGACACTATGCTAAACGTAACGGCATGGGACCGCTATAGTACTTATGAAGTTACCGCCAAAAATTGTTTTGTTCAATTACTGAATCCTGGAGCATTAAATCTCAAGCTCGGGCAATGGTCATACATAAATGAATGATTAAAATTGATGATTTACTTTATAGACGTAAAATAATACTTACATTCACACCGAAACATTGCAAAACCATTTCGCCGTATACTTCAGATTCTCCATTTACAGAATATTCCTCCCACATAGACTGCAGATCAGTGTCGTCTAAACAACACTTGCAACGTCCCAATAAGTATTCTTTTTTAATTTTCTCCATCTTCATTTTTTTAAGTATTCAACAGCTTGTACTCTACCTACCTACTCCTATTTACTGTTTTTGAACTAGGTACAAAATACAAATAAATTAATGACAATCTTGCTTTTTTAGGGGTACAGAATTTTCGGCATGGATGCCGAGATAAAAGCTGAAACTTGAAAGATTTTAAGTTTCCAAAGGTTTGATTAGAAAATGACGGGCGAGTGGGTACGGTAGTTGGCAAATGACGCTACACTACACGCAAGCCAACACAATGAAATGAGGCTAAATTCAAAATGGCGTCTCGACTCTCGAGTCTGGAAGGGAAAGAATATACTTACTCTAAAGCTTGAAGGCGAATTTTTAGTTCTTAGTCTATGGCGAATGCTACACGTTCGATTCGATATTTATCGCGATATTTGGATATCGATCCAGGATATTTATCGAGTGTGTCGTATAATGTAATATAACCAATGACGTTCTATACGTATAGACAATGCACCTCATACAAAATCAAAATCGAAATATGGCAAAGACTGCTATGTCTATACATTTTTGCGTTTACTCCAGTTTTTTAAAATAGTATTAGTCAATAGGCAGCAATGTAAACACTATTTCAGTTTCAGCTGCGTATTTTGAATATAGAACCCGATTTGGAAAGTGACATCAGTGGAGTAGGAGCTACTTACGTATTTTTTTTAACCCAGACGAATAAGGTTGCTATAAGTTTTACGTTCGTCAGTTCCCTATTTTCCGATCAAGATCTGTTCAGTAGGTTATTTACGTTTTTAATCAAAAATAACACTCATATTATAAGAGGGAAAAATTGTATGCTTATTTATTGACTTGTGTTTATATTTGTTACTTCTTTACGTTCTTTTTTTAAACGTGCAAACTTGAGTCTTCTGGGGGTTAAATTGGACAAGGTTCAATTTACCCCATTCCGCGACCTTCTTGAGAGAGGACTCGATAGAAGACACAAGTTTCTCCCGGCACTGGTCAACGTTTTCCCGAGAGAGACCTGCATGGCCCGAGTATACGGCATTTTGTTGCAACTGGAGCCAATTTTGTTTCATTACCTCGTGTACAGGAAAGCTGAAAAATATTAGCTTTTACATATTTTCGATTTAAATAAGTATCAATTATCACTAGGTAACGATACTTCCGTGATAACGTGTAAATAGCACTAGTATGTAATTGTTCACGTTCCTATAAGCCATTACATTACACGAAATACAATATTGCTAATCATTGTTCACTAGGCCTTAAATTATTTTTTATAAAAAAACAACCCACTTCAAAAACACTATTCAAAAACATTAGATATAATATGTACTAAAAAGTAAAATAATAATTACGTATTTTTACACAATCTAATTAATAAATCTAATTCTAGTAACGATTATACTTAGTTATTTTTGAATCGGTGTCTTCCCGCCGCGGCCCCGCTCTCGCCTCTCGCCTCCTCACGTCGTGTGTGCGACTCAAGCACATCTCATCTATAAGTATGTATGTTATAAACGTTAAGTTACAAACCTACCTTGGCTGACACCGACTCCAAAAATAACAATAAAAAAATAGGCAATTATTTTTATATTTTTTGGTGCATATTATATCTATTGTTTTGGAATAGTGTTTTTGAAGTCAGTTGTTTTTTTGTTATTTTTTTTATATTTTTAGTGAATCTGAACTAGTCTAACCAATAATTTGTCTTAATTTATGTAGATCTACTAAATTTTGCAATGCAGAAATATATGTACGCGCATTGCAATTTTATTACAGACAGTTGCTTACTGTAAATCGTTAAGGAGTTCCATTGATTCCATTGATATTTGACTACGAGAAAGCTACTTGACCATTACGACATTACGGTAGGTTACTCAAATATCCGTATAGCATATAAAAGATTCGGCCTAGTATCGTTAATTTGCTCCTAAGAATTTAAGAGTTCCGTTGACTACTTTGTCAAGGATCCTATACTCATAACCTAACTGTTATATGAGATAGAGCAGAGTATCAGCAGTAGACTATGAGCAAATCAGTGCATTCACCATTATTTAATATAAGAAAACAACTTTATAAATTAATTACAACTTTTTATAAGCATGACAACGTAATAACTGCTTTGTAGTCATAGTAACCAAAAGTCACTAATTTCTTCTTCTATGAGTAAGACCTCTATGATACTCCCCCTCACGATGACCTTCAGGTCTGAGTGACGCCTATCATCTTTAGAAGCTTTAACAATCTTGGTTGTGGTAATGCCTTTGTAAAAAGGTCTGCCTCCATATGCTCTGTGTCCTTGTAATGGATGGTCACTAATTTCTTCTGGACACAATCCCGTATAAAATGTTCCTTTATGCTGATATTTTCGATCTCTTACCAGTCATTTGATTGTTTGCTAACTAACATCTGTACAGCCAAATTATCATTATAGATTGTAACAGTTTGTTGAAAAACTCCAATATCTTCCAACAGATATTTCAAGTGTAAAGCTTCCTTCGTTGCTTCTGTCATCGCCATATATTCAGTTTCTGCTGTTGACAAAGCCACTGTTCCTTGTTTCTTTGATGCATAACTGATAAGGCCACCACCATACTTAAAAATATAACCGGTATATGAACGACGGTCAACGGTACATGCCGCCCAGTCAGCGTCAGCCATGCCTGTTAGTGCCATTCCTGATCGTTACATTCTTCGTTCCTTTTAAATAACGAATCACCCTTTTTGCAGCTTGCCAATGTGTATTATCAAAACATGTATTATATTGGCTCAAATAACTAACAGCAAACATTATATCTGGTCTTGTGGCTGTAGCGAGGTACATTAGAGATCCAATTAACATTTGGTATGGTATATTCTCCATCTCTGTGAGTCCATTACCCTTCTCCAGTTTCAGACCAGTCTCCATGGGCGTTGACACTGGCTTACATTCAGCCATGTTGAACTTATTTATTAAATTTTCAATATAATTCTCCTGTGACAATGTTATTTCTCCCCCTACATGGGTGAATTGTATGCCCAGGCAATGATGGAGTGAACCCATATCTCGTAACTCAAAAACTTTTTGCAGTTTTGTTTTGACTTCTCGTAACAACATTTCTATTTTATATGCTAGTATTAAGTCATCCACATAAATGTTTGCAAACAGCTTTTCTCCTCCTTTTTCTAATATATACAAGCAAGGATCCGCTGAAGAATTCTTAAATCCGATTTCCAACAATTTCTCATGTAACTTTAAGAACCATTGTCTTCCTGCTTGTTTCAAACCATATATGGCTTTGTTTAGTTGACATATCCCATTATTTTTATATCTATTTATATCTAAAGCATTTCTTTTGCTTTTTAATCAACTCTATGTCTTTTCCATGTGTAATTATGTATTTTAAATATTTATCCAGATTTTTCGGCTTCTTCATATAAATTTGTTCATCTAAATCGCCGTTTAAAAATGCAGTACGCACGTCTAGTTGAGATAACTTAAATTTATTTTCAATTGCATGTGCAATAAGTATTCTATGAGTACTCATTTTTGCAACAGGTGCGGTTTCAGTGTAATCAATTCCTTCTTTCTGATTAAACCCACGCGCCACAACTCGTGCTTTTCGTCTATCTATTTCTCCCATTGCATTATATTTATATTTTAAAATCATTTTACTATCAATCAAATTTTTGCTTTCGTTCCTGTGTACAATTTTCATAGTATTATTTTTAAGATGAGATTCAATCTCGCTTATTATTGCATCTTCCCATTCATCCATGTTCTCGTCTATTTCACAGAGGAATGATTGTTCAGCATCCATCTCATAATCTTGATGCCATGCTGGTGGTTTTCTCTGTCTTTTATCAGTAGAACTAGTCGCTATTTCATCTGTTTCTGTATTTGCGTCAACAAATATTTCATCATTGTTCAATTCCTGGTCAGTTTCATCAATTTCATGTTCTTTCAAATCTTTATTATCTTCTACATTTTCTTTTTCAGGAGAAAATATAATTTCTATTTTCTTTTTATTAACTACATCTTGTTTTTGTTCTCCTTTGATCTCGTTTTCATAAAACATTTTGTCCAGTATTTGGACATCTCTGATAATCATTACCTGGTCTGTTTTTGGGTTGAAAATCCGGTATGCCTTGTGATTTTCCGAATATCCTACAAAAATTCCAGGTTTCGCTCTGGCTTCAAATTTTCCATTTTTCTTTCCATTTTTATGTACAAACGCCTTAGTTCCGAATATGTGAAAATGTCTTACTGACGGAACTCTCTTTACCCATTTTTCAAATGGAGTCGCGTTATCAATACTTGTGCAAGGACTACGGTTCGCCAAGTAGTTAGCTGTATTAATAGCTTCAGCCCAAAAAACTTCTTTCATATTGGCGTCTATCAACATACATCTAGCTTTATCAAGCAATGTCCTATTTTTTTCTTTCTGCTAAGCCATTCTGTTCTGGCGTGTATGGTGCGGAAAGTCTCCTTTTGATGCCATTCTCCTTCAAATATTTGTCAAAATTATTGTTAATATATTCTGTCCCATTGTCACTTTGTAAGCATACTATCTTCTTTTTGGTAAATCTTTCAGCCTCATTTTTGAATTCCTTAAATTTTGATAGAGTTTCATCCTTAGTTCTCATTGTATATACTCTTGTATATCTTGAATAATCATCTGTAAATGTGATGAAGTATTTGGAACCCCCTTTCGATGGCTGCCTCATGGGACCACATACATCAGTATGCACAATTTCTAATCTTTCATTTGTACGTTGCTCATTTTTAGGTGCATTAAACGGTAGTTTTGTTGCTTTGCCTTTAGCACAGACTTCACAGTCTTTAAGTGTGTCACTTTTATTGAATTCTAAGCCTTCCATAATTTTCTTATCAAGTGCTATTCTCATTTGTCCTTCATTTAGATGTGCTAACTTTCTATGCCATTGCTGCATTTTGCTTGCTTCGCAGTAATTAGCTTTCTCTTCCATGTTTTCTTTAACGTAGTACAAACTGTCTGAATGTCTCTCTGCTTTTAACAGAATTTTATTGTTTCGCATCACGATAGCATTTTTTTGTTTAAATAAAACTGTTCCACCTTTGTCTGTTATTTTTCCAACTGACATTAGATTTGTAGTCAGCGATGGTACGTACAAGGCTTCATTTAGTTTCAGATTTGGTATTTTATAGGTGTAAAGTTTTGCTGGACCTCGTCCTTCGATTTGTGCAAGACAGTTTTCTGATGCTAACCTTAACGTTTTGTTATCAGCTTTGTCCATATTAATGAATCTTTTCAATTCATGACTCATATGTGACGTACATCCGCTGTCAAGACACCATTTCTTAATTTTTTCTTTATTATCAGACGTATTTACTTGCAATATTTGTATTAACTCGGTCCACTTTTGACCAGCATTCATGAGCTTTGTGTCCTTTCTTTTTGCATTTAAAACATTTAACAATAAAGTTTTTATTTTTGCCACGTTGTCTACTATACAGCGCCTCTTGTTCAGAGTTTTGTTCACTTGTACTAGCTATATTTTTTCTTGCCTCAGCTTCTTCAATTATCTTTATTTTCAAGTTGTCTGGATCTGGTAGATCATCCCTGGATTCTATTGCAATTCTAAAACTTTCAAAAGATTGAGGTAAGCTGTAAAGCATCATAATACTAAGAAGATCTTTATTAATTGGTATGTCCATATCTGCTAGTTTATCGACGATATCCATAAATTTATTCAAGTGATTGACAATATTATTATCTTTCTTCTTCTTCAATATCAATTCTTTTAATAGGCTTGCTTTTCTTGCAGGACCTTTGCTATAATATATGCTTACTAGCGTATCCCAGACATCTTTACTTGTTTGACAATTTTTAACTTGTTTTAATTCGCGCGATATTATGAGAAATAGCTCGGCTAATGCTAACTCATCTTTTTCCATATAGTCATTCAATGCATCACCTTCTCCCGTTGGTCTCTTAATTTTATTTGAAACATAGCTCCAAAGGCCAAGTTTTAATAGTACGGCTTTTGCATGGATCCTCCTCTTTTATTCCCGTTTCTGGGCCCATAACCTGTTATATGAGATAGAGCAGAGTATCAGCAGTAGACTATGAGCAAATCAGTGCATTCACCATTATTTAATATAAGAAAACAACTTTATAAATTAATTACAACTTTTTATAAGCATGACAACGTAATAACTGCTTTGTAGTCATAGTAACCAAAAGTCACTAATTTCTTCTTCTATGAGTAAGACCTCTATGATAATATGAAAAAACAAACACTCACCCAACTACTTTTGAAGTATATTCTTTCCAATAAAAAAAGAAATATCGAAGTCGGTTGGCGCAATATTTATTCTAAAATTTGTCGCGTACATTCCTATGGCAAATTTTAGCCTTTTATTATTTTCTCATGGCTGCCATTATCAGATCTAAACCAATAGGACCACACGAGAAGCAAAGCAGCGAAGCACCAGCTTTCAAATAAAAAAAGAATTATCAAAATCGGTTCAACCCAGTCGAAAGTTCTGAGGTAACAAACATAAAAAAAACATACCGATGAGTTGAAAATCTCCTCCTTTTTTGAAGTCGGTTAAAGAAGAATTATCAAAATCGGTTCACCCAGCTGAAAATTCTGAGGTAAAAACATACTGACGAAGTCGGAGTCGGTTAAAAAGAGCGACTCTATTGTTTTCATTTCTGACTTTGTCCTTTCATCTGTCCCATTCTGGCAAGCGGATCTTGTCTGGGAGTTGTCAATAATTGTATCATATTTAATGAAAAAATACTAATTTTATTAAATTAATTACACTTTTTGCATATCAATCTTATATAAATAAAATAACCTTACCGATGATAAGTCACACCATCTTTTTTTGAGTCGTTTAATGTATTATTTAAGCACTTTTTATAGAACACTTAGGCTTGTTGATTAAGTCTAGTCGATATTTATCGTGTTAGTACGAATCCTGTTAGTGATGACCTTCAAGAATAAAGCATACTCCCACCTTAAAGGCCGGCAACGCATTTCTTGACACAACTGTTGTTGCGGATGTCCATGGGCGGTTGCCTCACCTCTCCCCATCCCGTGAGCGTCTTGCCCGTTTGCCCCCTCTCTTTTAAAAAAAAATAACAGAAGGAGAGCATTCCTGCCGTATATTCGTCCTCTTCGGACTAATATACGGCAGGAATGCCTTTCTCAACTTACAACTGTCAATATTACTAATTAATTTAGATATATAAAAGAAATAAAGGTTCTATAATCAAGCGTCGTTTTTCTTACCTACCTTTAAGTATTCCCGTAGAACATATTATATAAGTGCTTCACAAGTGCTCATAATGATTTGGCTGACCGATTCAAGGGACATTAGACTTGCAAATCTCGTATTTATATTATCTCTAATATATTTCTGGTGATAGGTAATGCAACGTCCGAGTTAACTTTTCTGTCACAGAAATTGTCTTTTTTATGATTGTATCTTTTTTAGTCAAGTTAGGCATTATTAACTGAAGTTTTTGGATTTTTGAGTCAAGTGTTGAGATTTAATAAAAAGTAGTAAAAAAATTCGCAACTTACGTATTATTGAATCCCACTACTCGACTCATAAAAGTAGCACCTTGGACTGAATATCACACGGCCTTTGCCTGCTGCACAAAAACAGCCAACTTTGCCAGTTTCAGTCGGTTGGATAGTGTTTAATACGAACGCCCAGCTTACCGCCGGGGCAACATACCATGTGTTTTCGAATTCATATTATGTGCCATTATTCAACGCTTCAAAGATCGATAACGCTCTTGTGATTGCTCTGGTGTTACAACAGAGTATGGCTCTTTTTTTATGGAAGAGGACCAACGAGCGTACGGGTCACCTGGTGTAAAGTGATCACCACCGCTCACATTCTCTAGCAACACAAGAGGAATAACAGGAGCGTTGCCGACCTTTAAGGTGTGAGCGCTTTTTGGAAGGAACCCATGTCGTTTTGTCCCGGAAACACTGCACAAGGAAGCTCTTTCCACGGCTTGGATGTATGGGGACGAAAGTTCCTTAAAAACCTCACTATGGAGGAACGCCACACAATCAGATGGTGGGGATGATATGCTAATTTGTGGCGAGCCTTTTCCATTTGATTGTTGTCAATTTAAACACAATTTTATGTATAACATTTTATTTAATATATATTTACTACCTATACAATATTTTTTATATTAATTTATTAAAAACTAGAAATAACCTATCCATTTTAGAACCGATCACAATTCAGTTTATGGAATCAACTGTGTCTATGCACGGTAGTAAAATAAGATAGCATACTGAAGACAGACATAAAAATATGGATACGTTTCTCAAGTGAGTCAAGCTAGGCGACAGTCAGCTGCAAGTAAAGTTCTGAATTGCAATAAAAAAAACATCAAAATTCCTCTAGTCGAGCCACTCGTAATAATAACACGTTGCACCGGCGTATCTCAGACGTATTAAGGACATTTAAGAGTACTCTGTACTCAATTTTAAAATTGACAGCTGCGGCTAGTTACATTGTAGATAGACGATGAACATTACATCACCAGTGGGAGGCTCCTGTGCACCGAATGCCGGCTAAATTAGGGGTACCACAACAGCGCCTATTTCAGCTGTGAAGCAGTAATGTGTAAACATTACTGTGTTTCGGTCTGAAGGGCGCTGTAGCTTGTGAAATTACTGGGCAAAGGAGACTTGACAACTTATGCCTCAAGGTGACGACCGCAGTTGTAATGCCGCTCAGAATTTTTGGGGTTTTTCAATAATCGTGCACTGCATTGTAATGGGCAGGGTGTATCAATTACCAACAGCTGAACGTGCTGCTCGTATTTTTCCTTATTTTAATAAAACAAAGATGCGTCACTAAAATAATAATAATGTGACAGAGACACATAACTTACGTTGGAATTGAGAGTAAGCGAGATACACTACACTATCTGCTATCGCTTTCACGTATGTGATTTTTTTTGGTTGGACCCTGTTTATTTGCTTCCAACAAACAATCATGGCTGCCGTGATCTAATACCATTTAATATATTCTAATTGAATAAATTCTGATTGTTAATCTGTGTGATTTGGTGTGAATTCAGTTATTATTAAAATATAGGATGTGAATACCTGTTTTGTACAAATCGACCAGAACGAGCAGGATAATCAGCTGATAGTAATTGATACGCCCTGCCCAATACAATGCAGTGCCATTCAGGATTCTTAAAAAACCCAAAAGTTCTGAGACCTTGTCCTGACCTTAACCTGTGTCCTTGGGACATAAGATGTTAAATTAAGTCTCATTTGCCCAGTAATTTCACTAGCTACGACGCTCTTCAGACCAAAACACAATAATGCTTACACATTACTGCTTCACAACTGTCAAAGGCGCCGTTGTGGTACCCATAATCTAGCCGACATACTGTGCAAAGGAGCCTCCCACTGGGTCCTAATATATGATAGAAAACCCCTAGGAAGACAACTGCAGATCGTCTCAGCATAAATCCCAGCTACGTGGGCATTAAAGCCGCGGCCTTGTCCGGCGTCAACAACGATCAACAATCCTGATCAACACTGCATCTTGAGGGGCAGGGCGTGTCAAATACCAATAGTTCAAGGTCTGGCTCGTTTTGTCACTTTTTGACAAGTGTGAGTCACCACACAACTGAAGAAGTTCAAGAACGAAATAATCAAGATATCACCGTTCGTGTAACGCTAGTGTTCGTGCGTAACGCTCACATCACCCATTCACCAGCTTACTCACGATGCGTGCGTAAAGAAGTTATACTTCAAAGATGGCAGACACTTGATCAGTCAGTGACCTGGCCACCGACTGGGTATTGGCGCTCTTCAAGTATCATGGTGACAGACTGAATACAGTCTTATCACAAACTGATAATGCAGTATAACCAGCAATGACAAAAAACCAACACGGTTATTCTCAGAACGGTCATATATTGTTTGCTTAAAAATTTGTGATTGTTTGCTTATGTATTCGCTTCAAATGAGTTTTCAATGTTATTTTCCTTGTAAAGCCTTCATCACACACTGTACAAAAGAATTTCTTTTCCTGCACATGTTTGATCATATGACTGTTCAGTTCATATTTCATTATGAAGCTCATGTCACAATGTTTACATTTATACTTCTTGTCCCTTATATGCCTTCTCTGCATATGCCGTATAAAATTCTGCCTCTTATAATATACCTTACCGCAATGTTGACATGTATACAAATTGGCTACATCCTTGTGTTTCTCAATTATGTGCTCTTGTCTTTGATTTACCAGCTCAAACTCCTCGACACAATACAGGCATTTAAATACCTTTTTCTTTTTATGAGTATAATTATAATGCTTCATACGATATTTTTCTACAGTGAACACTTTACCACACACCTCACAAGGAAACTGACCACGACTGTGCACTTGGACATGTTTATCCAACCGAGATCCGGCTAAAAATGTTTCACCACATTGATGGCATATATAATTGTTATAATGAGCGTTCATATGAGAATCTAATACATGGTACGCTGAAAATTCACTCCGGCACAATGCACATTCAAGTTTCTTGGTGATTCTGTACGGGATTACTCTTGTGTATGCTTCATCATATCCAATGTTGTGCATGTCAGCAAAATGTTGAAACATATCGTTCCATTCTGGCAACTTAGTTTTGCATATTTTACATGTAAGATCATGTATATCCAGTTTGAGGACTTCGTTGAACCAGTACGGTTTCATGAAATGTTCCACTTGTGTGATCCGTTCTCGATAATGTTTAGTTGCAGTGTGACTCCGTAGGTGTGACCCCTTATGGAACACACGCCCATCAGTTGAACAATAAACACAATAGTATCGGCCTGATTTAGTTTTAAAGGGCGTAGCATTCGTATTTTTCAGTATGGTTTTAATTTCTTCTACGAATTTCATGTTTTTTGACTTTTCTTCCTCTTGGACTTCTGAAAATGAAGTTTTTAATAATTATACACTGTATCATTGTAGTAAATCAAACCTCATGCCTAAATCAAAAAGTGGTGTGGCTGTGATTACTTCAAATTTCCATTCAAGTAGAATCAACAAATTTTCTCAACAAATTAAAAAGAAACCACATAATATTATGAATAGATGTGACAAATCTTTAGTAAACAAAATCTATACAAACAAAAATTTATGAACAATGTGGTACTCAAACCCGCGAACTCTCAGGTTCCGTCCGAGCACTCTTACCTCCATCTACAGGATCCATAACCTGAGAGTTATGAATGCATGGTTCATAAATTTTTGTTCAAATTTAATTTGTATATACAGGTTCGATTCCCAGACGAGGCAAGTAATTTTTAGTAAATCTTTGAAGGTAGAAGTACTAACTTTTAAAAATAACATAAAGTCTTCTTTCAGTAAAATAGCCTATTTCCGATATTTAAGGTACTTTCCCTTCATGTGCCATAACTTTGGGACATCCTGTATAATATAGTGTACAATGCATTATTTTCTGTAAATCTATATATATTTATATACTAGCTGACCCAGCAAATGTTGTATTGCCGATATTAAAATCGCGATACAAAAGTAACTGTTGATCGTAGATGGGTGAAAATTTGAAGTTGTATGTATTTTATAATGCTCACTCAAATTTAAAAAAAAAAGTGAAAAAAAAAATAAAAAAAAAATCGTGTGGACCATCCTTAACATTTAGGGGGATGAAAAATAGATGTCCGATTCTCAGACCTACCCAATATGCACTCAAAATTTCATGAGAAGCCGTTTCGGAGGAGTTCAATGTTTAACACCATGACATGAGAATTTTATATATTAGATATATAGCTATCACTTTAAAAATTACAAATTGAATAAATCAACTGATTATAGTCTGTTGACTTTTCACAAATTCTAAATTAAAAAAATGACTTACCAATAATTGCATTAGTATTGATCTTAGTACATAGAGTCCTAAGTGGGATATTATAGGCCTTAGCGGCTTCGCTTCTCGTCATCTTTTTGTCAGAAATAGCCTTCAGAGCATCTCTTAGTTGTAGTCTTGTGTACTGTTTATATGATGCTGATCCGTCTTTGCCACGGCAATTTTTTGGATGGTTTGGTATTTGTTCAAACTCATCAAATTCTTCATGTGGATCACTAAATTCTTCATGTGGATCACTAAATTCTTCATGTGGATCAGTAAATTCTTCACATTCTTGCTTGAAGTCTGTAACAGAGTGAAATAGAATTTTTTAAAAATGTGTCCATCTTGGGACCATAGAACTTAAACTTATCTAAGTTGAACTATTTAATATTTAACTTGAGAAAAGATTAGGTCATTATTTAAATCTTTTATTGATTATAAAATAAATTATATTATTCTCAATTACAATTCTTGAATATACACAGGGTGTCCCAAAGTTATGGGACATGAAGGGAAAGTACCATAAATATCGTACATAGGGTATTTTACTGAAAGAAGACATTGTCATTTTTAAAAGTTAGTAACTCTGCATCACAGACTAGCAAAAAAATAAGGACTCTGAGTCACCTTACATAACAGTGTAGCACCAAAACAAGCCGATTAACGTGTAAATACATAGCCACACGCACACACACTACTACAGGCCAATAGGTGGCCATTATGAGAATTGTCATCATCTGTGACAGATCAGTTTGCGTCTCAATAAATATTTAAAAATTAAAATTTAATATTATAAATATTTAATATTTTAAAAACCCCGTTTTTGTTGCGACAAAGTGTAAAAACGATACTATATAAGTATTTGTGGGAATATACGATTATTTAAGGGAGAAAAAAAAATTGTAACTAGTATCTCCCGTAACCGCACACACACTAGCATAACGGTGCTTCACTTGCTAATATCACGGCGCGGAGTCCTTCTTTTTTTACTCATTTTCTAAAAATTACTTGCCTCGTCTGGGAATGGAACCGACTTAAATTTAAAAAAAAACACCCCTACTTTTATGATGCCAATCGAAAAAATGGCCAAAAACGAATAACTCTTTTTAAGTAACATAGTATTTAAAAAAAAAAAGGAACAACGTAATAACTTTGAGACGCCCTGTTTAAATATATATTACAATTTTGTGCATGTAGATTATTAGTATTATAATAAGAAACTATTTGTTAGAGTGAGAGAGGAGGAGTCTACTGCTGCCGTATACCTGAGAGAAAGGGAAGCCAGACAGACTGGCGCCGTAACGCGTTACGTTACAAAGCGATAGACCCTCCCATAAGAAGTTAACAATTCAAAAATAATAAAAATAACAAATTATTTATTGCCATACAAATCATTACAAATATAAAATGAACAATTAGGATACGCGATGAAACAATGGCAAAAGGAAAAGGCTCAGCTTCACCTGACATGGAATCATGGATTTATGTTATCCATGTTTTTCAGCCATTCCCTCCTCCCTAAGGTGTTGAGCTGGAGTGGATGTATTGTGGCTCCCCGATTACCTAAGCTATCTTTTTTTATAAAATGTAATATTAGAAAAAAAAGAAGTGTTCTGATTACCCTTGCAAGTGTATGTAAGTGTGTGTGCGTGTGTGTGTGAGTGTGAGTGTGAGCGTGTGTTTATGTCCGTACACAGAAAAAATCTTTTAGAGAAAGATATTTCCAGTGGAAGTGGTTGGTTCAATTTCTCCGCAGGAAGTTACTTTTTTAGTAGAGCAAAACGGTATTTTTTTTTTAAATAGATAATGGAAATCACATTTGGGTGAATAAAATTCCTTAGTTTAAGAGCTACTGTACTTTTCTATGAAGAAAATTAGTAACCTCAGGAGTTAAGACAGCTCTTTGATTGTAATGAACCTTATTTGTTTTTTCGGCTTATAATGCTATGCAAGTGTGTTTCCGCTTTGAGTCTTTCATACAAATGATTTGAGTTTTCTTTAGTGTAAATTCCGCCAATATTTGTCTTTAAACAATTCGACACGTGTCACAAAATCTAAAGTAGATTTTGGCGAGACAACACGTCCTGAGGATGCCTCGTGTAGAGGCGAAACACGTGTCGAATTGTTTAAAGACAAATATTGGCGGAATTAACACTAAAGAAAACTCAAGTCATTTGTTTAATTATGGATTTCCGCAAAGTAACGCCTACTTCAATAAATTTTCTTGAGTCTTTCAGTAATAATGGTCCTGGTTATACTGAAGGCTTTAGCTGTTTTATCGAGCTGCCTCCACATTACTATGAACTGATCTAATCACAGGGCACATTAGTTACACCTTCGTTAAATGCCGGCAACACACTTGTGATTCCTCTGGACCTGCATGAGGATGCAAGTCCAGAGGTGATGATCACTCAACACCAAATGAGCTGTACACTTGTTTGTCCTCTTTTTCCATTAGACAAGTCATATTAGGTCCCATTATGGTATCTATATTGCAGACCAACGGATAAGTGATTTTCCCCATAATATTTAGTTATCAATCTTTATATTTCCCTATATAAATATATTCTCCAGATTATGTAGTATTTTCAAGACAAGACAAGGGACAGCTTAGGATTCATTCAAAACAGATAGTCTATAGTCCACCAACTTTGTGTCCGACCGTCTTGCGGAGTGACAGAAATTGTCGGACTATAACCGTCATAACTTATGTTTTAAAAGTGATAACTCTAAGATAATAAAATTTTGTTTTTCAAACTTTATTTGTCTATAACCTTCAAAATTCAAATTAGAATTCACTTTATTCATGTAGGTCACGGAAATGACACTTATGAATGTCGAAAAAAAAAAATATATTGTTTCTTATTTAATTTACCGCTACTTCGTAAAGGGTAGAGCTAATGAGAAGAAGTAGCAAGAAACTCATTGCCACTCTTTTAAGTCATGATTTACATTTCAATTGTTTTACAAATCATTTCAATTACAATATATGCAAAGTGACGCAACAAAAATACTCAAAAGTCAAAAAGTGAAAGGCTTAAAAGGCATAAAAGGCATTTATTTTCTCAAAATTGATTCCTTTAGAATTCTTTTTGATGTCATTTCTTATACTACTAGATACTACTACCGCTTCGGAAACAAATGGCGCTCTGAGAGAGAAGAAGCGGCGCAAGAAACTCTCCCAGCATTCTTTTTTTTTGCGCTCTTTTCAATAAAAATATACAATATTGTACAGTTGCTATAAAATAATCACAATCTAGTCCCAGAGTACTTAGTACTACATGAGTAAGTCAAAAAAAGAAAAAAAAGAGTTATTGAGTATAGTAGATGCATCAATCCACATATACGGTTAATAAATAGAGGCATTATGTGAGCATTTCATAAAATAAATAATAACTTTAACTTTAAAGGAAATAATAATAATAAAAAACACATCAAGCAGACCTCTTGGTAACAAGATCATCCAGCCACCACTTCAGTTGGTCAAGAATAGACTTGATAGTTCCAGTTGTATAAGAGGCTTGTATTCAATGAACAGTGGACAGTCCAGTGTGTGAATGTTACTTGAGATCATACACAGGGCTGATGGAAGAAAGTTTTTTTTTGCTTACCTTTACTCTCATTAGTATTTATCTCTAGGTATTCAGTTTCAGAATCATCAATACATTCCACTTTCACTTCAATATCATTGTTTACAATATTATCTGAAAGTCCTGAAAATATAAATTATATGTTTAAACAATTTTCACATGATAATCAGATGATAAAGTAAATAATAAGATACATAATAGCTTTAAGGGTAAATGTATACACTTCTATAATAAAGTCCCAGCAACTGTTGATGCATTATCTATAAATAAATTTAAATGTTTTATAAAAAAAATGGCTCTGTCGTAGATCCTATTACTCCACTGCTGAATATCTAAATGATCGGACAGCCTGGGACTAGATTGTGATTATTTTATAGCTATATAAATGACTGTACAATATTGTATATTTTTATTGAAAAGAGCGCAAAAAAAGAATTCTTGCCCGGCTTCTTCTCTCTCAGAGCGCCATTTCTTTCCGAAGCGGTAGTAGTATCTAGTATATTAGAAATGACATAAAAAAGAATTCTAAAGGAATGAATTTTGAGAAAATAAATAACTTATATGTACAACGAAGCTGTGGAATGAGCTTCCATGTGCAGTGTTTCTAGGAAAATACAACATGGGTACCTTAAAAAGAGTGTGTATACCTTTCTAAGGGCCGACAACTTTCGCATCATATTCTCGTTGTGAATTGATTTATTTTATTGACTTTATAATCCAATAACCTTGACATTTCAATAATCCGACAATATTTTTGTATTGTACTACTTGTAAGTTTAATTAAGATATATAAAACGAACACATGGTTATTTATGTTAAAACTTACAGCCAAATATGAACACATACCTTCTAGTAATAATTGTTCCGATGCAATAATCTCATTCTTAAAGTTAACAGCATCCCGTAGTCTACCAATGCATGCATTGCAAATAACATCCTCATCATTTGCTAAGTGCCACTGTAATAATAACAAAAAAAAAACTTAAAAATATATATTATGTGGAACAATTTATGACAAAAACTATCAGCTAGACATAGGTACATAAAACTAAAAGTAAATTAGCATCATCTGATGGCTGAGTACCGAACTGCAGATAAAATACCATGAACCTCTAAGCTGTATATGGAGTCCTGGTACATGTTGCTAGGGTGACACATGATTTCAACCGCTATGAAAGACATTACTAACACTGCTACTATATTTATGTTCTCCTGGATGTTAATTGTGTCTGTCTCTTTGTAGAGTCTCGCTTTTCTGTTTCATCAACATTCAAATCATAATAATGCTAAAGTTGTCACTTCAAAATATATATAATATATACTAAACAGATATGGAGTGCTAAATACTATATTTTAGAGAGATTTCTCCGCATGGCATGTCTTTCAACAGAAGATAATGAATATTCTATTGGGAAAAGTGATGATATGAGCAAAGTGTACACCCAGCTCATTACAATGCAAAGCAGTTCAGGATTATCACAAAACCCAAAAATCTGAGTGGTATTGTGCTCATAAACTTATGTCAAGATATTAAGTCTCATTAGCCATAACACTTAAAAGAAACAAAAATAGTGCTTGCTTGGTGGTGGAAAAGGCACAGCTGTGGTAAATATCTAACTAGCCACCTATGTAGATAGATGCCTGCCACTAGTAATGTACTGCAGTAGTCCATAAGTTTGGTCTCATGAAGTTGTTTTCTTGTTTGTCCCTAGCATAAAATAGCACATCCGAGAATCCAAGCTAGGCTACTGGTGTAGTTGGTACACCCTTGGATATTAACAGTCAGGCGTCATTCTCAGCTATCGTAATTCAGAAGTTATTTGTACTTTCTGGAAGATAATACCGAGCTCACAAACAAATATCCCGCCAAAACCATAATAGTGGAATTATTGAATCTTTAAGGATAAATTCGAAGCTATTTATATAATAATATTTTAGTAAATAGATGTAAAAATAAGACTTACATTCAAACCGAAACATTGTATAGCCAGTTCACCATATACTTCAGGTTCTCCATTTATAAAATGTTCTTCCCACATAGACTGAAGATCAGTGTCGTCTAAACAACACTTGCAACGGCCAAGCAAGTATTCTCGTTCAATTTTCTCCATTTAACTTACTATTATAACTCAACACAGTTGTTATTCCTATACTATTTACAAATATTGAAAATTCAAAATAAATGACAATTCTGGTTTTTTTACGAATAGTCGGCATGGATGCGAGCGCTCCTAAATTTAGTGTTAAGCTTTTAACCTATAAAATATGCTGGCATTCGCCAAGTTTTCCCATAGCCAATTGGCCTAAAATTAAGATGGCGTCTTGAGTAAAGATCTGTCAAACTAAAATATAGTATGTTTTGATAGTATGTATCTATTATTTTGGTTTTTTGGCAAAGCGGCTATCTGCTAGCGGTGAGAAATTAAAACAAATAATTAATTCTCCCCGTTAACTTCAAACAGTCACACAACTAATACAAGTAATAAAAAAAAATAAGATAGATTACTTCATGATCATCATAATATAAAACCTTAGGCTGGATTTAGCGATTAGAATACGGATATGCCGTTGTCCGTACACATCGCCCGTAACAGAGCATTCGGTTGGTCGATCATTAAGTCGCCAGTGCTTAAAGAAGTCTTGGGATAGCGGTCATCGTGTGCTTAGAATGTAGGTGACAAAATAAGACGGGTTCCACTCCAGGATTGCCGGCAGAAGTGAAAACTTGAACATTAACGTTGTGCATTTTTTAATGTTTCGGAATGGTCAGGGAATAATTTCGCATGAATTGCTTTATTTATCAGTACCTATAAAATTAATAGCATTTACACAAAAAGTACATGATTTTATCACGGACTAGTAAAAAAAGAAGGACTCCTCGCCGTGATATTAGCAAGTGAAGCACCTTTATGCTAGTGTGCGGTTACGGGGTATACCAGTTAAACAATTTTTTCTCACTTAATAATCATATATCCAAAAATACCTTTATAGTATCCAATCGGCTTGTATTAGTGTAAGTGTATGCGTGGGGCTATGTATTTACACGTTTACCGGGTTGTTTTTGTGCCTCACTGTAATTTAAGGTGACACGGAGGAGGAGAGGATTGACGGTTGTTTTCACCCCGTAAAATATCAAAGTTCTCTTACTTCTCAAACGCTTAAAGCTTCACTGAAGACTGAGTTAATGATTGATGGTGATTTTAATCTTAAAATAACGCCACAAGAATGTTAGTAGTATAGTTTGGTTATCAACTGCGTGGATGATGTTTTGACGTCAAATTTTTTTATACACGAACAGGATTTTAAGCTGATTGTTAGTGGAGGAATAACGATCATTCAGTTAGACTGATTTGCGATAAGACGGTTAATATATTATATTTGCAAATAAGTGGATTGTATACAGAAGGATGCTAGAAATTCGCCTGTAGAACCAAACAGATGCGATCAGTGATTGAGGTTACGAAAATTACATTGAAGACCTAAAACTTAGAACGACGCCAAGATTAGGCTTTGAGACAGAAAAGGGTAGCCCAATAATTTAACTATGAATTTATGAATTTAACTATGACGCTGTGCAAACCCAAACATAGCAAGTGCTTGGCAATATTTAAAGCCGTCGCTTTGGTACATATCTGGCAGGTATCCTGTGCCAACAGTGCCTCATTCCATGATTTATTCTCTCCCACACATCACAGTGAGGCTTCTACTAGAGATTATGGAGCGGTAGGATTGATTAATTTAAATAACGAGTTTTAAGATAAGATAACATAATAGTTTAAGATAACATAAGATACATAATAGCTTTAAGGGTAAATGTATACACTTCTACAATAAAGTCCCAGCCACTGTTCAGGCATTGTCTATAAATAAATTTAAATGTTTTATAAAAAAAATGGCTCTATAATCCTATTACTCCACTGCTGAATATCTAAATGATCGGACAGCCTGGGACTAGATTGTGATTATTTTATAGCAACTGTACAATATTGTATATTTTTATTGAAAAGAGCGCAAAAAAAAAGAATGCTGGGAGAGTTTCTTGCGCCGCTTCTTCTCTCTCAGAGCGCCATTTGTTTCAGAAGCGGTAGTAGTATCTAGTAGTATAAGAAATGACATCAAAAAGAATTCTAAAGGAATCAATTTTGAGAAAATAAATGCCTTTTATGCCTTTTAAATCTGTATGCTAAGAACAGACTTAATTATTTACTCTATAGATATTTTGTTGTCTTTGTTTAATCTATGGTTAGAGCTAGCATGCTAGCCTTGCCATGTTGTTTGTAATTTTGAACGGTTAATAAAAAATAATAATAAAAAAACGTGGTTTTTATTCTGATGTCTTGTGGTAAGTTAACAATTACTCTTCTTGTTTCTTCAACTTATAAAGAATGGCGCCGTGTAATATAAGAAATGAATGTATATTCCACATTCCTGCGCTGCACAAATCTCTGTATTTTACTTCAAAAGGAATAATAATACAAAAATTGGACAGGAGACAACTGAAAGCCCTCAAGGGGTTCCTCTCTGACCATTGTAAGCCGAATGGGCACCTAGCCAGAATGGGTCTCAATGAATCAAACCTTTGCAGATTCTGCTGTGAAACCACTGAAGACCCCAAAGACATCCTACTGGAATGCGAGGCCAATGGCAGAGTCAGGTTGGGGCGTCGTAAAGTATATTTACTTAAAGCAGAGGACGTGCCCTGCCTAAGCTCTCCAAGGATCCCAAGCCTCTTAAAAGTAATGGGTCTTGAAGATATAATTTAAACTTGGGCACAGTAAGGGCACACGTTCCCTAGCCAGTAGCCTCGATTTCCATATCTCATTTTTAGGTATAGGGAGTTGAGGGCAGACGAGCTATTGCAAATGGGGGGAAAAATAGTGTTTTTCAATACCCAAATCAAAATAATTTAAAAAAATAATACAACCGACATTAAAATTTTACACATTTATTTTTTATGATTTTTCAGAAGCATGTTCTTTTATATGATCCCGCAATAGATAGCTTCGAGTATAAGACTTATTACAAATACTGCATGTAAATGGACGTTCCCCGGAATGTACCAACATATGCTTTTTCAAACCATTATTAGTAATAAACGCCATACTACACTCGTTACATTTTTTATTCTTATGACCGTGAGTTTGGCGTATATGTGTTGCCAAATAATGCTTTATATTGTACACCCTTGCACAATAAGGGCATTTGAATGTATAAGTGACATTATGAATGACAGACATATGTTTAACTCTGTCATAATAATTCTTCATAGGTTTATCGCAAATATTGCACTTCAATTTTCTTTTAGAATGCATTTCTATGTGATTCGCTTTTGAAGTTTTCGTTTTAAGAATTTTCCCGCACTCTTTACAAGGATATATGCCAGTTTCATGAGTCAATTTGTGTGCTTTCAACCGTTTTGAATTCATGAATGATTTTCCACAAACGTCACAGACGCAGTTCGCGTAGTGATCGTTTAAATGTGTAGTCAAACTTCTGAACACATGAAATTCTTGATTACATAAATGGCACGTAAAAGGTGGATTGTTTATTTTATAATCCGCAATACATTCGGTGAATATAACAGTATCATGAACCTCACTGAAATGACACTTCATGACATTGACATCGTTCAAAGTCAACTGACACTTCCGGCATTGTAGATTAGTTATTTCTATTTGTAGGGAACGGGGGTAGCGTTTTAGATTTTTCAGCTCAATATCCAAGTCCTTGTGTACAGCCGATGTATGTTCTCTAAGGAGTTTTATCTCTATAAAGTCTTTTTGGCAGAAGAAACATTGGAACCAACTTTTGTGATGTCGGAACGGACACGCTGTGGTCTGTTGCAAAACAGCTGCACTTGTCAAAATTATTTGTTTCCTTTCTGATACTTGTTTTAAAGTTTTGATCTTTCTTTTGGCATCTAAAATAAAATTTATACTTTTTAAATCATATTTTTACAAAATAAATTGGTACGTAGCACACCCTTCGCACAAATTGATAAAGGATGTAATTTGTCCTGTACACATATCTCTTTTACTTCAATTGCATGGAATAGAAGCTACCTAAATAGTAACCGCGGCTACACCAAACTTTACATTACAACCTTACTGCTAATTACTAACTTACAGATTTTAAAATAAGTCAAGATAATTAATCATAGTCTTGTAAGTCACGTCTATAGTAAGGCCAACAAGACAAGATAAATAAACAAAGTGTCAGGGGTTCATTCACATCATTCAAAAACATTATCATCGATATCTTTCAAAGATTGTCTAGAGCTACCAGACTGTGAGATTCCATAATTAAAATCGACATCTACTTACAATAACAGCAAAAATCAACAAGAAAACTAACAGTAACGGATTAATAATAACAAAAACTAAGACAATACGGAAAGGAAAAAATGCGTATCACTTCGAACGCAATCCAAACAGGAATTTACTTGTTTACAAAATGGCGGACCAAATGTTGACAACTCCGGTACTGACTGCTTCCCTTTACCACGAAACACACAACTATCGGCAGCTGTCGCCGACAACTGACGCCATTACTGAGTACAAATGATAAGAACAGAGGTAATAGTCGCAAAGTAGAAACGGTCCGTTTGTTTACATTCTTTATCTCATCCCGCTGGCCTTAGTATAGATAGAGCCTCTTGCTGTTAGTGCACTTGCTGCTAGATCACCGATGAAAACAGGCCAGGTTTATTCCTTTAGTGTGCGTGGCAAGCTACGTCTTACACTCGCGATTTTTTTTTATGGAAAAGGAGGAAAAACGAGAGTACGGGTCATCTGGTGTTAAGTGATCACCGCCCCCCACTTTCTCCTCTCCTTTCCTCCTTTTTTCCGCCTACACATCCAGATGGTGGGGATGATATCCTAATTTGAGGCGTGCCATGCGAGGGTGGAATTCGTCGGCAGGAATCAGGTGAGACAGCTCTTCGGAACACTCCCCGTGATAAATGCGGTAGAAGACTCACAATTAAACGTCTCTACGCAACGCCAAGTGATCCAGCCGTTCATAGAGCACTGGGTCCCCGACAATTCGTGCTGCTCTGCGTTGCACGCGGTCAAATGGATCGAGCTGATACTGGGGTGCGCCAGACCAGAGATGACAGCATTACTCCATATGTGGACCGGACCTGCGCTTTGTACAGCGCTAGAATGTGGGCCGGCTTGAAGTATTGCCGTGCTCTATTTATGACGCCCAGTTTGATTTGTGTTAATATGTGTGCTTTGCTCAAAATAGGGTTGGTAGGGGAGGAGAGAAAATTTTAAATCTTATACTGAATAAGAATATTTGTTAAAATATTTTGTTGAATATTAGTGACCAATGATATATTGTACATTGTACATATTATGTACATTGACACATTACTGAATTTTCTTGAAACTCATCATCAGTAAGAAACATAAAATTGTTATGCCTACTACTCAGTAGAAACGAGTCAATAAGTCTTTTGATGGGCTTATACAACACAATCACAGAAAATTTACAAAACAAATGTTAAAAAACAATCGTGTGGTAAACTACGGGTGGTTACTATAACGTAAATTACTTTGTTAATGATAGGTAGCACAGATTGCGAATGGAGCGACCGCCCTCAGGCTATTAAATGATAAATTGTATTGTACGATGTTACATTGAAACGATATTTTTATGAAGAAAAAAGAAGCCTACTGAGTTTCTTGCGCCCGTTCTTCTCAGGTCTGAGACCTGAATTTCGAATGGGTGTTAGATTTTACTTTCAATAAGTTTTGTAAGATTTTTGATAAAAATATTGGAATATAAATATAATAATATATGTCCCATATTATTGAGAAGCCATTGAAAAGTCAAACGGTATTGTCTTACCTTTAGACTTGAGACACTTTTCTTTTGTATTCGCCAAGACTACTTTTTTGTCTATTAATAACGCTAACGGTGAATCCGAGTCATAATCACTAGGAATCTGTAATCCTGGTGAAGCCCTGAACGGGTCTGGACTGTTGGAGTTCTGAGTGGCATCTATGGAAAAAGTTAAAACAGGTAGTATTTTCTTTGATTAACGCGAGTTACACTATTAAATAAAACATTTTTAAGGCTATGGTCTCCTATTTTATGCCGTACGCGGCGTCTGGCGTCAACGTTCAATTCCGTGGCTTCCAACGTCTGGACGCAACGCACAGCGACGGGGGTCAATACGTATGGTGTGACGCAGGCTCAGTGGGTCAGTAGCTACTCTACTACTATAAGGAGAAAATTACGAAAAAAAACTATCCTTTCCCAACATTGATGCTTATAAATATTGTTTTCATGATTCTTGTCACCTATATCATACACTGCATTATAAGATTTTACTGATTCAATCAACAACTCGTCTTTTCATTTATCAAATCTCATCATTTTGTGTGACGCGAGCGACCTTCACGCTGCATTGGTTCGAAATGACTAGAGACGCGGCGCACGGTGTTCGGGTGCCGCGTACGGCGTCAAAACGCCAGCGACGTGTGAAAGAGACCACAACAGTACATTTATATAGTAAGCATTGTGACGCAGCGTACGGCGTAACGAGACGTCGTAAAAAAGGAGACCATAGCCTTAAAGGATAAAAACGCGTGTAATTTTAACTGTGTTGTTACATTAGATTTTGCGTAAATATTACATTTTTATCGAGATAGTATAATGGTCGTAGTGCGCGCGAACATATTACCGTCATCATGTCATGCAGAGAACCAATCAAGTAAATCGCGTTGGGCGCATGACAAAGTAACTAACAAAGCACATCGTAAAATCGACCTAGATTCAATACCAATAACACTATTTTTTTAATGCATTGAAACTTTACTGTGTTGTGATTTTATTGTGTGACTTTTTGCGCTAATAATCAACGGATTTTGTAGCAATTTTATGAACCCTTGATGAATGATACGAGTCAAATTTATTATTGATTTCTGTAGAATGAATTTACGCAATTCAATCCTAGATAATAAATAAATACTTGAGTTTTGTTTTTTAGAAAATCGTAAAATTAATATTTTTATAATAAGGAACTTCTTTCCTATCCCACGACACCACACGGTTTTTTTATGACAACAAGACGAGCAGGATGTCCTGCTAATTAATACGCCCTGCCCTTTAGGTACAATGCAGTGCCACTTAGGATTTTTGAAAAACCCAAAATTTCTGAGTGGCACAACAATCATTGCGCATGTCACCTTGAGATGATAACTCTCATTTGAACAGTAATTTCACTAGCTAGCGCGCCCTTCAATGCCTACCGTAATACAATAATGCTTCATGGAAGAAAAAGGCGCCATTTAGCTAGCCATAACCTAGCCGGCATCCTGTGCAAAAAAGCCTCCCACTAAATGTCTTAGTCGACTGTTAGCCTGGGGCTTCCCTATTCTTTTTATTCCCTGTTATGCCATCCATTTTCTGTCTGTGCACACAACTTATTATACAAATTGAGCAACAATCTCATTAACTTACTACTTACCATTACATTTAAACCGGAGCAGCTTATACTGTTCTTCGCACTGGGTGACCTGTGTATGGAATTTCTTTACGCTATGAAGAAATGAGGCACATTCGTTACAAACTAAACAGCCTTCGACTTCTATAAGCTGAAAGAAAGACTATGTTTACTACATAGGAAATCCATTATTCTAACATTTTAGATCATTTATATGTCTAGATAGGCTGTAATAGCTGTGAAAACGTTAAAAAAAATTGAGGTTAGCAGTTAGTAATTGAGTATCACTCTTCACCTCTATTATTCTATTAGTAGCTATGTGTCACACACACTAAGGGGATAAGTCTGGCCTATTTTCATAGCTTGTCTACCAGTAAGAGGCTAGACTAAATAATATATATTATTATCTGAGACTAACAGCCATATGATCGTATCACGCTATATATATATAGATGTGATGACATCTCAAGGAAGCATCAGTCAAAACCTCTTTTGCCAGAAACACATATATGAGCAGAATAGGCTATTTAACAAGTTAAAAATTTTAAACATGTATTTTTTTTGAAAAAGCTTCTAAAAATGTGAGATCATTCAAATTAAAATATTTTTATTCAAATAAGGATTTAAAATCACATATTGGAAGTGGAAAACTACCAATTTGAAATAGTATGTCTCAGACCTGAGAAGAATGGGTGCAAGAAACTCAGCAAGTTTTTTTTTAAATATTTTTATAACATATTAAATATACAGTAAAATTTATAATTAAATTGTTTGGGGGTGTTCACTCCGTTTCCAGTCTGTGGTATCATTAAGAAAATCATTTATGTTATAACATGATATGTATGCCTTTATCAAACAAATATTTTTGAACAATTCTTTTGAATTTCTTAGCACAATTATTGTTTTGTACATTTTCTGGGATCATGTTGTAAAACCATATACAAGAAGATCTGGTTGTGGTCCCTAGTTTCATAAAGTATTGATGGGTTTTGTGCAATATTCAAATACCTACCAATTTGCTGACTTTTTTATGGAATAGGAGGACAAACCAGATTTTAGAAGAGTTGAATAGTAAATATAGAATTATCTGCTACTCTTATGTAGGGCAACAGGATGAATTAAAACATCAAATTAAATCAAAGAAAATGTTATAATAAATTTTTTGCAGATATTTAAGGATTTTATACCAGATAAACTTTATAATTTGCACAACACCATTCAATTACTGGGAAGAACAGAAGGCAAAAAAGAAAATTTTAAGGTGTGACTATTATACCTACTTTAACAGAAAAAGAAGCTATTTAAAATTTATTAAATAATATTATAATATTTGAGATACATACAAAGCATTTATTAAAGTTGCAACCTAGATATCAACACACACACTGGTTAAAAAAACATTTTGAAATGCCTGATCTTTTTAATGGCTACCTTCAAAAATAAAAGGCTGACAAGACTCCTGTGATCTTTCTGGTGTTTAGTGTGTGAGGCGGTGATTAGTTACCGTGAGGTGAGGCATACATTTGACCTCCTCTTCCATCCACAAAAATGACATATTTTGATTCATAGCACTTCAAATAGAAAAGTAGATCAAGGTTCTTTAACAGTTCCACTCAATTGGCATTATATTATAAACTAGCTGACCCGGCAAACATTGTTTTGCCATATAAAGTATAATTCACTTGATAGTTTTATAAGTAATAAAATATTGCCTATACATTATTTTCTTCTATTGTCAATAGTTTTTGCAGCGCACGCAAAAATAGGTTTTCGATTTTATACCTTGTGTTACAAAATAGCAATTTTATTACGGATCCCTAATTTTGAAAAAAAAAACATAGCCTATAGCCTTCCTCGATAAATGGACTACCCAACACTGAAATAATCATTCAAATCGGACCAGTAGTACCAGCGATTAGCGCATTCAAACAAACAAACAAACACTGCAGCTTTATAATATTAATAGTATAGATTTTAAAATGAAATTGTAGGTAGGCATATACTATTTTATTGCCCTAATATAGTTTTATTTATTCAACAATTTATAGGAAAGTTCAATAAAAGTATATGTTAGCTAGTTAAAAGTTATTAATCAATTCTATTATTTAGACATCTTCTGGACAACTAACTTATTTCTTTAATAACTAAAGTATAGCTCTGTAGAGTGTAGTGTTCTCTGTTGCTCTGTAGAGTCAAATGAATATAAATATAAAAAGTAAATGATAACTAATATAACCTTGCTCCAGTTTTAAAATTAGTGTGAAAATATAGTTTTAAAAATTGATTACTTACAGATACTTTAAAATACTCGTTCAATATATCATTTAAAACTTCTATTTTCGTATCAAATTTGTATTTATCGGTCAATGAAATAATACCTCTATTTACCATACAACATCTACATATTTGTTGATCTGTATTTTTCATTTCATACATATTTTGCATTTAGTTTATTGATGGTAGGTAATTAATAAAAATTAAAAAGAACTCTGTGAGTAGGTTGTAGTTTTATTTATATATGAGCAGGTAACATAACCATCATCTCAAACCAAAACTGAAAACACAATATTTTTCAATATACTCGATCACAGGTTTAACCAGGGCAAAAAAATCGAATAGTTAGTATTAGTAAACTTAGGGTAGGTATGTTACGATATGCACTGCGACCACTATACAGCTGACGTCAATTTAGTATACTGTGAACTGTGAAGCCGTTCCGTTAAAGTTAGTTATACTGGTTACTATTTATAACGGAACGCAATCCCGTATACTGTCAACGCATTTTTTGACGCAGCATTCAAATGAGTGTAATAAAGTTTTCTAGTTCATTAAAAAAAACAGTTGTTGGAGTACTGTCATATTAAAAATATTTTAATTAATATTAATAGTAAAAAAAAATGTAAGTTTCAGTTCGTATTGAATATTTTTTTATACAGTCTAATAAGGTTAATTTTTGCAATTCTTTCATTTATTTATTTATTAATCCAAACTAATTACAGAACTATAACTTTGGGATTAAACTGTAGGTATTGTTTATAAAACGTTAGGCACTCGAGTGGTTTTGACTGATCACGTGATCAAAGTACTGCGAGTACCTTACCTCGAAAACGCCAGTGCTCACAGTGGAATATGGCGACGATTAATGACGTCATATAATTCCCTAGGGTATTGCGGCAGTATACTGGCAGTCCATAACAGAACGAATATTTCTACAGTGATAGCACTGTGCAGTGCTCGCAGTGCATATCGGAACATACCCTTAGTAAATGTAAAATAGTTTTTTTTTGCGCCCAGACAAAGGGAAAGGGCTACCCTCCGGGACACAGATGCTCATGGATATCAACCAGTAAAAGTGTTCTGTGATACCAACGCAGACTTAGGCTGTGTATGTGGGACTTTCGTAAAACCTAAGTGCCTACCCACTAAACACCGCCTGAGGTTGACTTTGGGCAAATGCCCTCTGAGTCTTCATCGAAGGCGACCTTCTCTTTGGGAAAGAGAGGCGCACCCTAATCCTATTTATCGATTTTCAAAATACTCTTATTTTACATTTTAAACATTTTTTCAAGCGATCGAACCATTTTTTTAAACAGGAAGACCACAGATCTGAAGGCATATTTTCTACGTGCTGATTGAATGCTATCACTGCCTCTTCGGAGTTGATAAAAGTGAAACCTCTCATCAATCTTTAATTTTGGGGAAAATACAGAAATGACAGGGTGCTAGTTCGGGGCTTTGTGCAGGATGGGTGACGAGTTGTACTTTTTAGGAAGCCAACAATGACTTTGTTTTGTTGGCTGTGTGTGTAGAAGCATTGTCATAATGTAGGAGATCGCGGCTTTTTGGTGGTTTTCGCGAACTTTTTTTGAACACTCTGGGTAAAGAAATGGTATACACTCGGCACCACTCGGCATTAACAGTCTTTTGATCTTCGAGTGGAATTGTGCAGATGGGACCCGTAGTTGAGAAAAAAATGCGATCATTTTTTGCCAACGTTTCTCGCCTGCCTAACTTTTGTTTGCCTGTTCTCATTTTCAAACACCCATTCACAGGATTGCTTTTTTTTTGTCGGGTTCAAAACAATAAATCCACCTTTCGTCCCCTGTAACAATGTCATAGACAGCATTAGAATGTCCGTGATCGTACTTCATTAGCATCTGTGAGCACCAATCCACGCGAGCCCGTTTCTGCATGAGGGATCCAACGATAACAAAGTTCTCATTTCTTTAACTTTCAATTCTTCGTGTAAAATTTTCGGGATTTGGCTCAAACCAATCCCCAATAGTCCTCGAATTGTCTCATAGGTAATCAGCGGGTTTTCTTCGATTAGCCGCTTAACAGTGGCCACATTATTTTCGTTGACGGCAGTTGAAGGCCGCCTTTCATGAAATTCGTCATGTAAGGAAACCCGACTTCTCTCAAATTCAGCAATCCATCGCCTAACGGTGCTCAAGCAAGGTGCTTCTCTCCCAAAAGCATTTTGAAGACGAGCGCCACAGTCTACCTAAATAAAATAGATTAACATACAGTTGACAGACGACTAAGGAGAAAAGTGTGCTTACATTGTCTTTAAGCACACTTTTGCCGTTCCGTTTAAGACTTCGAATATGTCCATATCTATAGAACGTCATTGGGTTACCCCTACGTAGTCTGTGATCTCGTTAGAGTAAAGTGTTCTGTGTCTGTGATTCGTGGTAGTATGTCTTATGTAGTCTGTACTGACTAGGTACTGACAAAGAGTATAATAATATATAGGTAATAATAATATAAGAGTATAATAATAAGGGTACTGAGTACCTACTCTGGTTCTTCAATACTTACAATTTAATACAAGCTTCTTAGGCACCACAGAGTACCTTATATTAAAACTGAAACGGCACTATATTATTGTTTTCAAAAAGGTCAACCTTTTTCATAAATAAGTGAAGTGAATTGTTTACTGTGTAAATCTTGTGCCTATATATATCTAGAATTAAAAAATTGTGAAATCAAAATATCATATACATAGTCTTAAATTTGAAATTACACAAGTAAAAATTACTTATCATTCTGTGCATAATGGGAGATATTGCAGGTGAATGTAGATTTTGCAATAAAATTGGCTACCACAGAGATTTATCGAAGGAATATTTGTCGAACGGAACACGAGAAATTTACTCAACAATAATTCAAGATTGTTATAATATTACTGTAAGTTATATCTCTTTTCATTCATTAACGCAGTGTCGTGTAGTGTATTGTACGCCAACCAGACGAATAAAATTAATTAGTCGTTCAATTAGCGGGTGAATAACATTAAAATAATCGTCTGCTAAAATTTTACGTCTCCCTTCTGTGATTTTTTTTTTATGGAATAGGAGGACAAGCGAGCGTACGGGTCACCTGGCTTTAAGTGATCACCGCCGCCCACAATCTCTTGCAACACCAGAGGAATTACAGTAGCGTTGCCGGCCTTTAAGGAAGGTGTAAGTACGCGCGTTTTACCATTACCCATTTCATTTTCATAACAATGCACGCCGGAGTCCTTTAGCCTGAAAGTGGTTAATAACATTATTTTGATTCCTTTTTTATGTATTAAAAAACTAATCATAATATATTTGACTGATTTTTTTAATTACCTACTCATATGTTTGTATAGACTACCTGTATAGCCGAGTAGTTAGCGATCCTACCTACTAATCTAGAGGTCCCGGGTTCGAATCCGGGTAGGTGCAAGGATTTATATGATGAATATGTATGATAGTTTCCGAGTCATGGATGTTTAAATGTATTTATGTATGTTTATATGAATTTATGTAACTATCTTTAAGTAAGTATATTGTATTAAATATATCATTGTCTTGTAACCCATAACTCAGGCTATAGATGCTTAATTTGGGGCAAGGTAATTTGTGTAAAAAGTGTGTCAATATTATTATTATTATATTAGTTCACCATCACATTAGCTTGCCTAAGCTGAGTCAGTACTTTACAATTTACTAGATGAATGAAGTCCTATAATCTGAAGAAATATTTCATTCTCATTCTGTGTCAGAAATTAATTCTTAATAGTACTCAATATGTGAACTACACAAGCTACTTTGAATGAATTTTAATAAGAGGTTGGGGCATCATAATGTAGGCTACATATTGTCACACTAGATTTGATCCTGATGACCACTATGAATATAATTTTTGTTGCTTTATAGCATTTCAATTGGTGAAATTGCAGGCAGCAGCTTTTAGAATTATTAGTAAAATATCCGGACGACGAATGTAATACTTGAACAATAAAAGAAAAACTAATAGCACATCTGGATATAAAACGGGGTCTTCTGCTTTACAGAACACCCAATGTCCCATCTGAGCTATTATAGTCTTGTATATAGTGGAAAAATTTACTTTTGTATTCTAACATTATTGTAGTTGTTTCTCATTAAAACACAGATAAAACTACATCTTTCTAAATTGAGACCTAGCTAGATCGATTTATCGCCTCAGACATCCCCAGTGTACTATATTTTATTAAAATCATTGGAGCAGTTTTCAAGATTCAGATTATATATATATATAAAAGATTTGCTCATTTAAAGATATAAGATAAGTTTACTACAATTCAATGGTGATCTCAATTAGACTTATTTTTTTTATTAAATAAGAAGACAAAGTCGGCAATATGTAAGCATGGTAAGCAATATGGATTCATATGAACACCTTTATCTATTTCAATGGTCTGTGGAAGTCTTATGTTTATTTTGTGTTAGACTATCTAATGAAAAATAATGGAGAGGAATGTTGAGACACACAGAAATCTGTGAATCATTTGTTTCTAAGTTATATAAAATTAATGTATTATTGATGACGAATGCAATTGTAGAACCACTCATTTTTGGGTTTTTCAAAAATACTGATTGGCACTGCATTGTAATGGGCAGGGTGCATCAATTACCATCAGCTGAACATCCTGCTTGTCTCGTCCTTTATTGTCATATAAAGACGATTACTTGTCAATTTATCTCTTCTGTAAAAAATATATAATTAAATTTCTGAATTCCAGTTAACCCCGTCATGTTCCAGTACTGATTCTCTGATCTGTCTGGGTTGTGCATGTACACTTAAAGAAGCTAAAACCTTTCATGATTTGGTCCTGCAAGCAGAGGAGAGGATTAAAAGTACTGAGCTAGCATCAGACTCAACATATTTTAATGGTAATAATAATAATAATTTAAATAAAATAATCTACCTGATAAGATATTCCTGTTCCCAACACTACAAAGAACAATTTCTGAAAAAATGAAGAAATTCTGAAGGTTGAAGTAGCTAGAATCTGTAACCAAAATAAAGTATATATTATTCCAGTAGTCCTTTCCGGGTATCCCAAACCATCTGTTACATAGTCTCCGACTACTAGAATTAAAGGAAACTCTTTACACCACCTTACAAAAAAGGCGCCATTTCAAATACATGCAATATTGTAAGAAATTTCTTGCAAATTGACGAACACAACACTCCACACATCACATTAATTTAACATAGCACATGACCAGTAAATGCAGACAAACCAACGAAAGTCTGAGAAACGATATCAAATAATAATAAAGCCCTTTACTCAACAATAGCTAATAAAATTTCTTTATATCTAAGTAATATAAAAGCTTGTTTGTGTTCTGCTGCTTGCCAATAGGCATAAGCCCCCCTCTAATTTTTTCCACTAATTTCTATCTTTGGCAACCTAGCTTCAGGTCACTCTTGCGAATTAGGCCATGTTGTTATCCCGTCCTTTGGGGTATATGCAAAGTTTCAGTTGAACAAGATAGGGATATAGTCAGGGTTGCCACCCGTACTTTAATAAATACCTGTGTACCAACACAGGTACCAACGAGCACAAATACTGTTTTGACGTGTACTGTGTACACAGAGTAATGAATAATATCTTGGACCACAGAATAAAAAAACTAGGCTTGTAACGCCTGAGACTATATACAGATTACATGTCTATGTTAGTCATTAGGTACGGTTTATATTGACAACAAGATGATCTTTTACGGTATATGATTTAAACATCGCCATTATAATCTATAACCACGTGAGGAAAATGGATACAATAGTCAATAGCGATTGCTTATGCGTGTGATTAATATTAATGATTATTACCAATTATTATATGATGTGGTCATTACCTGACCAATGAGTAAACAGTACTCCGCGCCCGAGCACCTGAATTGTTTTCTTTCTATTTGCTTTACTTGCTGTCTATTTTGTTATATCGACCATGGTATAATAATATACTCTTCCCGTGACAGTTGGGTTACGTGATTGGCCTAAGAATACGTCATCAGTTGCGATGACTGTTCGAGTTTCAAGTGCCCCCCGGCGCAAACGAAGCACGCTACCGCGGGATCCGTCAGTTCAGAGGTTACAAGGGAGGTTTTCGAGTGAAAAAATGTTTTATTCTATTCAATTCTTTCTAGTGGCACTGTGAAAAAATGTTAAAGATGTGAGCGACACGACAATATCGATGAAATGGCGAGCTGTCAGAATGACACTTGTCAATGCGATGTCTTGCCACTGTGTGTGATTGAATTACCCGAGAAAAATTTGTATTTTACCTTAATAATGCTATTATGAACTAACAATTCAATAAATGAATTTATTTAAATCTAAATAGATGAATAATCACACGAGTTACTAATAATTAGTTAAGCTAGTTAGTAATTTATTATATTTTCATTAACTCAATGAAAAGGTAACTTAATTTACTAAAAAGGACAATCAACGGTAACACTTATCGACGTTGTCTTAGGCCATCGTGGAAAGATAATACCATGTGGAGTATAATATTATACCATGGTATCAGTGTAAGCAGAGGTTTGCCCGAAAATACGGGACTACCAGATCAGTTGTATTTGACAGAATTGGAATTCAAAGAGCCGGCTGCCGAAGCTGCTGTCACTGTCAAACAGGAGCCGCAGGAACAGCCATGCGGCGACGAAGAAAGCTCCAGTATTTTCCCTTCTATGCCCAAAAACGCGAAGGGTTTTAATAAGTTAATGAACTGTATCCCATTTAATACGGTTTATTCGGAGTCAGGCGTCAGGCGATGCTATAAATGTCGCAAAAGTGGACACTTGGCAAAGGAGTGTGTTGAACGCCAAAACTCTGCCCCTGTCTTCAGCAATACCCCTGGTGCCGCGGGCTGCACGCAAAATAGAACTAAGGTGAGTCAAATAATTATATGTATGGTAATGGGCCATCCATATAAATTACGTCACGCAAGGTTTATGGACGTTTAACCGACCGACGTTGGTTAAATTTGTGAAACTCCTCCCTGTAGCTGTGACGCCCCCTTAAAAAAATGAATATACTTAGCTATTTAAAATTACTATAGATCGGACATCCAGTGACGACTTAAACGCACATAAGCTGTATAAATAAAGATCGAGTCAGTAATAATAATAATATAATTCTTTAAATTTTGTTTATTAAGGACGCATTCTCAAAACAGAGAGGTATCGAATCGCACCACTACACTGACACCGCTCAAACACATACACATACTTAAAGTTAATTGCGGGAACAAAATGAATTTGATACTTTAGCAAGTTTAAGTTTTATTCACAGATAACTTTCATGTTTTTTTTAATACATATGTATTATTGGTTATTGGTTGATGTATTCGTTTAGTAGTTAAATATTAGAACTTTAGATGGCAATTCTGTCGCATAACGTCGTGTGCAGTAAAAAAAGTGACCGCCGCGCAAAATTATGATTTCAACAATATGGATATCGTATTCGAGGTTTCCGAGGGCGCAGATAATGAATTTGGGATTATTTTTGAAGTGAAACTTCTTTGCCCGCATGAGGGTAAAATGTTTACGGATGAAACGGAATAAAGTGTCACGAAAATGAAGGTCGTTTTTATCTAAGAAGAGGGGAGGGGCATTGAGTGATAGAGTGAGAAAGGGCGATCGTAGCATGAAGCAGATGGTGCCGCTATGAAGTATAACATCTTCCCTACTAGCTTTGTATGTTGCAGGTTTAAAGCACGGATGCGAAAAAGTAGAACATCGTCCCTACTAGCGTTGTATCGTGCAGGTTTAGCGTACGGCCGCGAATAAGTAAAACACCTTTGCTCCTAGCTTTGTACGTGGGTAACACTGAAAATGTTTAGAACTGGCCAGTTAGAAACATTACTTATGAAAACTTTTTTGAATTTAAATTTTAAGAACTCTTTGGGTACCTAATGTATATTGCATTCATTTGTCATTTGTTGTCGTGAATTGGCGGCAAATCTACAAAAGTTACACGTGGAAATGAACCTAACGCGAGAAAATTTTCGGTTAATGATTTATTATGACTTTCGTTGTGGGCTTACTCAAGAACAAAGCTATGATAGGCTGCGATTAGCATTTCTTAATGAAGCCCCATCTCGTTCCACTATTTACAATTGGTTTAACGAGTTTAAGCGTGGACGTAGTAATCTCAATGATCCGCGTGAGGGACGTCCTTTAACAGGTCCAGACATCGTCACAGGTGATGAAACCCCAAAACCAAAGACAATCAGCTCACTGGGTGTTTCCTTTCGAGGATCGGCCAACTGAGGTAAAGAAAGGAAGAAATCAAGGAAAAAAGATGATTGCCTCATTCTTTGTGTCGGAAAGGTCATTTCGCGACAGTTGTGCTAGAAGATGGAAGGACAGTTACTGCAGACTGGTATGTCAATCGCGTATGTTTGCCTGTTGTCTTGGAAAAAATTCGACAGCAGCGCCCTCGAAGCAGGATCCTCCTTCACCACGACAATGCTTTAGCGCACTCCGCAAGACGGATTGTTGAATATTTGACTATGGCAGGTGTCGTAGAGGGACTACGGTGGCGTTACCACGCGTCGTGTGTAAGTGCCAGCGTGGTCTCCGTAAGCTATCAAACTAGACACCACACTTACAACAAAGTGCTGACACCACATTGAGACAGTATCTAAATGGACCTCGAAGAGATAGCACTACTGCTGTGTGTAAGTATGAAAAGAAAGTTTAAGAGAAAAATAAATAGTGTTGGTAAGTGGTAATTTAGCCTTAGAATTTCCTTTTTAAAATCTCTGACGGATATCTGATGAGGAATTATCGTAAATTGATGGTCTAATTTGAATTTCGATAATAAACCTTTCTGTATAGAAATTCTCCATCGTATGCAATTAACAAACGCAATAGAAAAAAACACGGCAGTGCACACGTGTTGCATGCAATGCGGTAGGAGCGTTACTAGCAGACGGACTGGCGACCGAGTGAATGAGACACCATACAGCTCTATAGTAATTAGTGGTGGCGCGACCAGTTACATTCTGTGCACGCGTTCGTGCTGGTCTTGCAACCAAACTGACACCAGTTGAGTTACTCGTTCCTATAGTGCTATATATATTATGTTGGTAGCGGTGACTGATTGCGCCACCGTGGTGTCTGGGTGAAATATAGCCCTAAAGGTCGTTTTCAAAGGCATGGCGTAGTCAAAGCAAAACAAGTGTACATGCACCGAGTTGTTACGCAGTGGTCGAGGGCAGATTTGACTTAGTAAGATTAAAGAATAATTACTAACTGAGGTCGCTCACCATCTGATGCGGATTGTTCACGTCGTTTTCTTGGTAGCAATGGCCTGGTAGCATGTGTTAAGAATGTTCAGTGGCCTTGTGGTAATTTGCGAGGCTGGATTCACTGAGACCTGCGAATGGCTAAAGTAACGACGTCAATAGAGATAATCTTAAATAATGTGGCTATAAATATAGTCAATGGTTGACAGAATCTAAAATTTCAGTAGATTGTCGAAAATGGCGGCAATCGGTGTTACAGTTTTAAAATGGCGGGATGTGATTCTAAATAGTCACTGCCGTAAAGTTAGCAAAAAGTAATATTTTCGCTTTAATTTTTTTTTGTGATAATTTAGGAACTCTACTCATGTTGTTGCACGATGTTCCTTTTTGTTGAATCCGACTAAATGGGAACAGTTTCATAATATTAAATATACAGCTGTAGGTATATCGTTTAAGAGATCTTTATACAGACCGAGAAAACAGACTGTAGTGTCTTGACATCTAGTCTGAATTAAATTTGTGTTAATAATTGTTGTCACTGTCATCACACGATCCGTCGTAATAAGGCGGAAGGGTTCTGTACCATGGTATACATTATTATGTTGTAAGATTTTTTTTAAAATATGCATTGTGGCAATTTTGAATCTTGTCATACCGAATTTTTACGTCGTCGATGTTTTGTTGTGAATATCGTTATTTATGGCACCACTAGACTTTGTATGGCTATATTGTTCTATATGATCTAGGGCTCTATACCTCTGCGCTGTTTCAACTGCAATCTAATAGGACATCACATACGGACCTGTCCATTACTGATTGGCGGACCTAATCAATTCAACAACAAAAATACAACCACCTGATCTTCCGACATCGGTCTTCTAACAACTGGAAACACGGGTGAGTCACGTTATGTATTTGAAAATATGAGAGCATATGCAAATGGCTACTCAAAATATGCAATATGGATTCAACTATACTAAGGCCAACGAGATGAGATAAAGAATGTAAACAAACGGACGGTTACTGAGTTACATTGCGATAGCGAGCGATTATTATCTCTGTCCCTATCAGTCGTTTACATTAATGGCGCCAGTTAGTCAACGACGGCTGTCGTTGCGTGTTTTGTGGAACAGGAAAGCAGCTGTACCGCAGTTGACAACATTTGGTCCGCCATTTTGTGAACATGATCAATTCCTGTTTGGATTGCGTTCGAAGTGATATGTATTTTTTCGTTTCCGTATTAACTTATAATATTCAAAGATATCGATAAAAATGTTTTGAAACCCTGAAATTTTGTTTATATTCTTTATCTGGTCTCGTTGGCCATACTATTGGTTGTTGTTTGCATTACTATGTGTGATGCATTTATTTGATTTGTTTATCTATGTGATAGATTTTATTACATTTACATTGCTTTTACATTGCTTAGGCTCACAGAAACATACAATAACAGAATATGGCATTGATTTACAGTGATGTGATGAATTTGTTCTAAGGACTATGGTGATCGTTGTTAGTATGGACTTTAATGTATCACTTTTGCACACGGTGGCATTGTATAAAAAAGGGTCATAGTGTTCAGTACCTATGTTGATACTGTGCCTTTGTTTTCATCAAAAGTGTTCACGCCATAATTACCCTATTTCCTTCTATATGTCTATGTCTATTCCCTTCTTACCTATGCCTTTTTCCGTACGACCGTCTCTGTCGCTCTAGGGAGGGCTGGCCGAGGGGCATTATTTGGATCCCAAAGTTGTGGGAAGCTTCTGTAACCTTCAATAAACTCATATGTAATACTGTTTTCTTAGTCCGCCATCTTGATGTTGAACGCTATGTGGCGCGCGCTTCGCTTTCAACCGTCATCGCGCATGCGTTAAGGGCATGCCTGACGTGCGTTGTTGACTGCGCTATGACGCATACCCTTGATGAACAAAAAAGCCACAGTGTGTTATTTTAACGTTTATGTCACCGATTTATAAGAATTTGATATCTGTATGACGTACGGAACTATAGTGTTAATACAGATCCTATTATTGATGTGGTTTATTTAATATCTGTGTGTGTATTTAATATTAAGTAATTCGCGCGGAAGCTTTATATTAAAACAGATAATGGTACATTAATGACTTATAAGTCTTGATATCAGTAAGGCATATTCAAATTCAAATTTAAATATTTTTATTCAAAATAGGATGTGACATCACTTATTGAAAGTCAAAAACTACCACCCATTCCAAAATGAATGCCTCAGACCTGAGAAGAATGGGCGCAACAAACTCAGCGGGCTTTTTTTTTCATCGAATAAATATGTTTACAAAGTAATATTGTACAATTAAACTTATTATTTAATAGCCTGAGGGCGGTCACTCCATTCCCAATCTGTGGTATCATTAAGAAAGTCATTTATGTTATAGTAACCTTTACCACACAAACGTTTTTTAACAATTCTTTTGAATAACGTTATACTTTTGTTTTGAACGCTTTCTGGGATCTTGTTGTAAAAGCATATACATCGCCCCACAAAAGACTTACTAACTCGACTTAGCCGAGTAGTAGGCATCATAAGTTTATGTCTGTTCCTGGTGTTAACATTATGGTTATGACAGTTTCTGGCAAATTCACTTATGTGCCTATGAACATACATTACATTATCAAGAATATATTGAGAAGCAACAGTCAAGATGTTAATTTCTTTAAATTTTGCTGTCAATGATTCTTTAGGACCTAGGTTATAAATACTGAAGCAGGTCATAGCGCTTATGACCGTTTGATGTTGTGCATTTTATATAATTGGTGGAAACGAGATATTATGGAAAATAACGAACTGAGGTCTAAAAAAGAACTGACTTAATCTCATGTCTATTTAAAGTTTTTAAAGGGAAGGTGCTTCATGCTGATGAACTGAAGAGATTATATTATATGGAAGTCCCAGATAGGTACGTGTGGCGCCGACTTTGACGATGACGCCAATAGCCTTTCAGGAGGATCTGTTTTGTTGCACACAGGGTAAATTCACGAGAGTACCACTGTTAAAGTGTGTAATCGAAAATCGAATTCTTCAATTAATGTCGCCCCACGTCGTTTAGGACGCGTTATCGATGTTTATTGTACAAATGTGATATGATTGGTACACCCATATTATTTTATTGCTAATCCTTATTTTGTGGGATGTTTGGGATTTGCACTTTATTATATGCTATAATATTTATTAATTTATATCCTGTAACGACACTGTGACATGTGTATTTTGGTGAAATATATGTATATACTTTATTTATCATTGCAGAAAGCTGAATCAAATACACTTATAACATGAATTATAGAGTAATAAATTACTATTTCTTTTATATCAATGTAACGTGCTCTAGTGGAGGTACCTACAGGAATATTTGAGTAACAAGAATTTCGTAAATGATATTTCTATTTCTAACTGTTGTTTTCTGAACTGAGTGCGACATAGAACTCTTTAAAATTTTATTAAATAGGATGGAGAAGTATGTTTAATATCAGGTATAAAGATCAGGCGTTGTTGACATTACATATACTGTTGGGAAACTAAATTCTGAAATAGACTTGAAACATACGTAAGAAGGAGGAGACAAATGGTCCAAAGAAATCACTGAGTAGTATCCTCGCAACAGAAAAAGATGAGAGATTTGAAGTTTGTGACAACGACAAAGGAAAGACAACGAAAAACTTAGGAATGCCTTTGCAAAAGCAAGTTAACGTTATATTGGTTGCTAGGGTAAAGTAATAAATGCTTATTTTGTTTTATTAAGTAAATCTAAGATACTAAAAAAGCAAGTAAAGAATAAATTACTACAAAAAAAAAATGTATAAAGCACAAAATAAAATACAAATATTACACAAGAGTCCCAAAAAATGTATTCAGTGTGCAAAAATTAATTGTAATAAAAAATATATTTCTAATCACAAAAATGTGGCAAAAGCATCATGGAACATAATAAAAAGTGAATCAGGTACTATAACAACAGGTCAGATTGATGCTATTAAATTTGATGATAAAATTATAAGGAACCCTGATGATATAGCCTCTACTTTCAATTATCACTTTACTAACCTTACGAAAGGTAAAAATAACCAAGAGGTAAGTTGAAATAATTTTACTAACAGACACGATTGTGCTGTCCAACGTTTATTATTTCTTGCGCCATGCACAGAAAATAAAATTAAGTCTACAAATAAATTATTGAACCATTCTAATGCTGTTGGATATGATGAAATTTCTACAAAAGTTTTAAAAGAATGCGTTGATGACATTAGCCCAATGATTTTACACTTAGTCAACTTATCTTTTGAACAAGGTTCTTTTCCCGAGTTATTAAAAAAGTCGGTAGTCAAACCACTATTTAAAAAAGGCAACAAAACAAATATAGATAATTATAATTATAGACCAATCACGCTGATACCAATACTTTCAAAAATAATTGAGAAATGTATGTACACAAGAATAAATAAATACTGGCCCATGAATAATGTAATTAAAAATGATCAAAATGGATTTCAGAAAAATAAATCCACGACATTGGCTGGATTTAATCTAATTTACGAAATTATAACAAATATTGAATTTAATAATGACGTGATTGTACTATTTTTTGATATGTCAAAAGCCTTTGACTTTATTTCTCATAATATTTTATTAGACAAACTTGAGAAATCTGGAATAAGAGGACTAGCACTACAATGGATGTCGTCCTATCTCAGAAACCGATTGCAGTGTGTTGAAATTACTAAAGCAAATAAGAAAAATTAAATTGCTTAATATAAATCACCCTCCGAGAATACAAATAGTGGCGTACCACAAGGAAGTGTACTTGGACCTTTGCTATTTCTCTTATATATTAATGACCTCACAAATGTGACATAATGTCACATGTAACATCGTTGCATAATGTTTGCTGATGACATTACAATTATTGTTAATTCTAAAAATAATTCTGACATTGTTAAATTTGAATATGACGTAAACAAAACAATTGATTTAGTAATAAATTGGATGACATGTAACAACCTAAGTATTAATTTAGCAAAAACTAACTTTATTAGATTTAAAACAAAAAACAAATCTGATCTGGATTTAAGAATTAATTTTAGAGGACAATCAATTAAAGAAGTACAAAGCAGCACATTCTTGGGTATAACCATTGATACCTTCTTAACTTGGACTCACCATATAGACAAGATTTGCAATAAACTCATAAAACTCCGTTACGTTCTTTCAAGATTACACCAAACTGCATCTGTGGAGGTAGCTCTTTTAGCATGTCATGGTTACGTAGCCTCTAGATCTATATAGTGTCTTAGATATGGTTTATTATTTTGGGGCTCATCAACTCATTTTCAAAAAGCTTTCGTAGCACAAAAACAATGTGTTCGGGCTATATTAGGTATCCCCCCGTACGAATCTTGTAAACCACAATTTTGTAAGCTGGAATATATTAACACTAATTGGCATGTATATATTGGAAGCATGTTCGTTAAAAAACATAAAAATTTGTTTAAAACTGTTAGACAGGTCATTCACGCTGCACCAGAAATGGTCATACACTGGTTTTGGATAGACCACAACGTACTTCATTGCTTCAACGTAACGCATACTGAATGTGTGTTAAATATTTAATAAAACACGAATGTGTACAAAATTTACCCGAATCTAAATTTAGATTAACTCTTAAGAAATTTCTATTGACATCAGTATATTACAATCTAAGTGAATTCTTGAATAAAAACAGAAGTTTGCATGAATTTAGTAGAAATAATCTTTAGCAATAACTATAAGTACTTGCCGGACTACCATCAGGTTCAGCAACTGTTGTGGGATTAATATAACGAAATATACTTAAAAATAATGAAGTTAAACATGGCAATATACACGATTTGACAACTGCGTCATGTCCTTTGTAGGTATGTGCCAATCTCTTCATAATTACCTTGAGAAACTAAAATCTTTTCCAATCGCTGCTTCTGATGTCGATCCTTCCTGCATATGCACATTGGTCCATATATTTTATTTGGCAGACATTTACTTAAACAGGTGTTTTTACATAGTCACCAATATTTCACCAACTTTAATATCTCTTCGACAGGTAACCTGAAGTGTTGATAATTCGTAAGGCCATGTGTCATGTAGTGAACACTGTCAGCGCCCGTGGGAGCAGAACCGGATGTAAGGTGTCATGAAGACATCTAACATATTTTGTTACACTTTATTTAAAATTAATATAGTATGATTGATTATAGAAATTAAATTTGTAACCAAAATTTATGAACGATGCGGGACTCGAACTCGCGTGTGAGACGCGAAGTAATTAAAATAATAAATTGTTTAGATTTGAAACAGCGACATGATCTCAAGTCAATTTCCTAATATGTTATTAGGGTTGAGCAAGTTATCAACTGTTAAGTAGATCCTGTAGATGGAGCCGTAACCTGAGAGTTGAACATAACATACATTAGCCCAGTTGGTAATAGCACTCGGACAGAACGCGAGAGGCGCAGAGTCGAGTTACGCATCTTTCATAAATTTTGGTTACAAATTTAATTTGTGTAATTAATACCAGAAGTGAGCGATATCACTTTGACATAACAAATTGTTCAGTATGATCTTTTCCAGTATGGCTATGTTTTGCATTTACCGTCTTATGTATAAAGACGGCATCTAATTAAACCGATTTTTTGTTTTGTTTTGTCCCTTTCTGGCAAGGAATTGTAAATAAATAAAAGCACGGACGTCTTTGATAAGTTGTTTTATTTTAAAAACATTGAACTAACTTAAAAATTATACAATAATGCTTGGAGCATTTTTTTCACCAAGCCTGTGTGAAGCAAAGATCAAAATTGTACCGGTGTCCAATGTCAGCACAATATGGTTAAAAATGTATTTGATGCCGAACGGTTTTTGTATTGGAGTCCATCCCGCTCTATTTACATTCAAATATTGCTAAGTGAGAGTGGGATAGTACAATAAAACCGTTGGATTTAACGCGCCAAAGTGAGCTAGTCTAACCTTCCGAATTTCGGACGGCCCACCATTGCGGTACTTCAGTGACATTCCGAAGTCCGGACGATTCACCATCAAGGGGATAAAGGCTTAAACTCTGTCATTAAAGGTTACATATACTTTGGGTTTTTATATATTTTAAGAGTATTTTAATTGAGTGGCTATTATATTCTTGCATGATTATTAATTATTGGATTTACATATTTTTCGCGGTAATTGCACAGTGATTTTATACTAACAGAATTCATATGAAGTGTTTCTATATGCCCACGACTGTATAAAAATTGATTTGTTGTTGTGATGTATAGAAGTGGAAACGCATAGGTTAATGGATGAAGTACAAAATCATAACGGGGATTTAATTATTTTTGTAATAAATACAGCTCAATTTAAGTATGAGATCGATAAAGCGCCGCAAAAAATATAGAAAACAAATACACTATTGAAAAAGTATTAGATAGTATAGCCGAACTTCCAATATTTCATTCCATTTTTTCTAAGATGACGCCATCTTGTTTTGATAAAATTACACTAGTGAATACAAACGCATTTAAGTCCACTCAAATCTGCGAGTAGGCTCTGAGTAATAATCCGAATGTACTCTTTGGATACTGTAATTTCCCACTTAAGGGTTTTAAACAGTACTTGAGTATTTTTCACACCTTAAATATTGCTTCTATAGTATCACCAACTATCTACACAACACCCCATAGATAAACGTCTCAAGCTGTAGACAGTCGAAAGAAGCGAACCTGCCCAAACTGACAGGTCGATTTATCAGCTAAAACAGACATGATATGCGAATCATGGTGACCAGGTAGGTTGACGGGTCATACATCACTAAACAATCACCTTGTCAAAATCGCCGAAACTGACAACCCTAAGTGCAGAGGATGTCGGGCTGAAGACGAAACGGTCACTCGCGTAATCCTACGTAAACTCAAGTAGTATTGGATAATAAATAACATCTAAATCAGTTTGACTAAAGGACTTAAGACTAGTAATTCGTGATTGCTTTAAGTTATAGGTGAACTAAAGGATCCCCTTTATGTTTACGAGTAAATAAAATATGTAGATTTAGATGCATATAGGTCCAGTTTATATAAGGAACAATAGTTTGAAAATCTATTTCTCGTCTTCAAATGCTAGTAGGACGGGGAATGTCAATGTTATCTGCGTACAAAATAACTTTAAGAGTGGCAAAAGCAAAAGGCAAGTTAACAAAATTAATGAAGAGCAAGCAGAGCACCTTGGGATACTGCATAGGGAATATTCACTACATAATGGAAGATGTCCTATTTAACGGCTGAAGCTACTGTCTGACATCTAGTTCATACAGCGTGCCGCTACAGTCAAAACAAAGAAAACTACCTGTATAATATAATTTGTAATATGTAAGATCTGTATGTATATAGTATGATCTTTAAAATCTTTTGTTAAAGGTCCTAGTAGCCGAGCCACAAAAAAAAAATAAAAATCCTTGACAAATTTTTGACAGTCCACACTGTTGCTGACGGCTTGTGTTGTTTGTGTTTACTGTTTACATTTTACATTGATTCGAAGGTTAGAGTTCATACTTTTACTTTCAAGTTTGTGTAGTATAAAATGTAAAGAGTTAGTAGGTACCAAACTTAAACATAAACTTTTAACAATGGGTGATTTCCACGGTCAATGTAAGTTTTGCTGTCAAGCAGGCTTTCACAGAAATTTATCATTTGAATATCAGTGGAATGGGTCTGGAGAAAATTATACGAAAATAATTCAAGAATGTTTTAATATCTTTGTAAGTTTTATTTATAATTAGACATTTTTGGACACACTAAAATGTATTTGTACACCAGTCTTCAGCCGGATTTATACCGTTCATCCACAGGGCCTTTATGGAATTTACTTCCCCACAAATAATGAGTTGAATAGTAGAACCTCCTCAGAACAGTATTGTCACGAAGACTATGGCTGTAAATAGGTATATGAAGACAAGTTACCATTCAAAATAAATATAAAGCTACAAACAAACAATATGAGGACTTTTTAGTTTGTTGTTAGTTGCTTCTAATAATAATTAAACCATTGATTTCTAAATGTACATTTTTGATTCTACAAACAACCATATATACATATCACCTGATAGTATATCATCACTGTCTAAACTCTAGTTACAAGTTACAACAAAAGAACCCCAAAAGAATTGTCAACCTTTTATAAGGTCAAATAAACATTCACATGAATTCAAAAACTGAAATCTCATTGGTACATAGGATAGGGATTAGGGACTAGGGATACCAGATGAAAGTATCAAAAGCCTGGAGAAAAGGCCTAATTTTCTGTGAAAAATCCTGTGATTTTTTTACAGTTTAAGATTTAAAAAAAAAGCAAAAATGTTTTTATTCACTGTGCCACTAACAGTGTCTTTAGTTCGAGCTATACTTTTAAATCATATAATTGGTATTTATGTGTGTGGCATAAATCAATAATTAAAGAAAAACTGCGAAATCTTCACATATTAAGTATAAAAACTAATTAAGCGCCTACTTGGATAAATATGTATTGATTTTAGATGTCCACTTATTAGTAATGCATGATTATTTTTAGTTTATTTAGGTTAGTTTTTATTTATATTTAGATTTGCGTGAGATTGAAAGTGAGAGTGAAAATTCTAAAAATCCTGACGTTTCATGATATTTGTGTGACCCAATCCTGAGATGAGTCCAAAAGTCCTAGGATCTCAGGACAAATTGGGAGTTTTTTTTTTTATGGAATAGGAGGACAAACGAGCGTACGGGTCACCTGGTGTTAAGTGATCACCGCCGCCCACACTCTCCTGCAACACCAGAGGAATCACAAGACCGTTGCCGGCCTTTAAATAAGGTGTACGCGCTTTTTTTGAAGGTACCCATGTCATATCGTCCCGGAAACACCGCACAAGGAAGCTCATTCCACAGCTTCGTAGTACGAGGAAGAAAGCTCCTTGAAAACCGCACTGTGGAGGACCGCCACACATCCAGATGGTGGGGATGATATCGTAACTTGTGGCGTGTCGTGCGAAGGTGAAATTCGGCGGCAGGAATCAGGTTGAACAGCTCTTCGGAACACTCCCCGTGATAAATGCGGTAGAAGACACACAATGAAGCGACGTCTCTACGCAACGCCAAGTGATCCAGCCGTTCACAGAGTACTGGGTCCCCGACAATTCGAGCTGCTCTGCGTTGCACGCGGTCAAATGGATCGAGCTGATACTGGGGTGCGCCAGACCAGAGATGACAGCAATACTCCATGTGAGGCCGGACCTGCGCTTTGTAGAGCTCTAGAATGTGGGCCGGCTTAAAGTATTGCCGTGCTCTATTTATGACGCCCAGTTTCTTTGAAGCCAGTTTGGCTTTGCCCTCCAGATGGCCACGGAATTGGCAATTGCTCGAGATTTCGAGACCCAGTATTCCGATACTAGGCGAGGCTTTAAGGGAAGTGTTCTCGAAGAGCGGTGATACGGCAAATGGGGTTTTTTTAGTGGTAAACGCGCAAACTTGAGTCTTCTGGGGGTTAAATTGGACAAGGTTCAACTTACCCCATTCCGCGACCTTCTCGAGAGAGGACTCGATAGAAGACACAAGTTTCACCCGGCACTGGTCGACGTTTTCCCGAGAGAGACCTGCATGGCCCGTGTATACGGCATCACCAGTGCTGTCGTCTGCATAGCAATGCATGTTGGCGGTGTCCAACATATCATTGATATGCAGAAGAAACAGCGTGGGAGATAGCACACAGCCTTGGGGCACTCCAGCGTTCACGGGCTTGGGATTCGAGCAATAACCGTCGATAACGACCTGTATGCTGCGCCCAGTGAGGAAGCTGGAGGTCCACTTGCATAAGCTCTCGGGAAGCCCAAATGATGGAAGTTTTGCGAGGAGCGCCTTGTGCCATACACGATCAAAGGCCTTCGCTATATCCAGACCAACTGCCAGGCCTTCCCCCTTGCTTTCAATAGCCGCCGCCCATCTGTGTGTTAGGTATACCAGAAGATCGCCAGTCGACCGACCATGGCGAAAGCCGTACTGCCGGTCGTTGATCAACTGGTGACCCTCAAGGTATACCAAGAGCTGGCGGTTAATTATGCTCTCCATAATTTTGGAGAGTAGGGAGGTAATAGCAATAGGCCTGTAGTTTGCCGGATCCGAACTGTCTCCTTATTTGGGTTCGGATGGACAAGGGCTGACTTCCATGAATCAGGGACTAAGCCTTTTGAATAAGAGTGCCGGAATAAACGCGTTAGCACCGGCGTCAACTCAGGGGCACACGTTCTAAGCACGATTGGAGATATGGAAACACTATACATATTGCACCTATTGTGCCACTAGAATAGAAATATTTATATCCACCATTAACAATGGTAGTGTCAATAACATAACATACTGCCACAACACAAGGTCAACGTCATAAACAGGGGTGTGCATTGGTTTTCTAGTAAAGTAGGCAGTGTGGAGCTAACAAGTCGTAGTTGAGCTAGGAATATGCAAAGATTGCTTACTGTAGGTATGTAGTATCTAGCGTAAGGAAAAATTTTATGAATAGTTATACTATATTACTATACTATATTTATGTAGGTTTTTAACAAGGTAGGCGCTGTCTAATTGCTTATATGTACGCACAGCCCTGGTCATGATTGACTCTTCAAGTATTTTAAATATTGTTACTTACCCCTGTTATAATATAAGTACAGTGGGAGCTGTTTATAATGACATTGAAGGAAGTGATATGGATATATCACTCCAAACACAAGTCCGAATTCCTCCTTCGCACGACACGCCACAAGTTAGGATATCTCCTCCTCACCATCTGGATGTGTGATCCTCCACAGTGCGGTTTTCAAGGAGCTTTCTTCCACGTACTACAAAGCTGTGGAATGAGCTTCCTTGTGCGGTGTTTCCTGGAAGGAGTACTGCACTGTGGAAGAATTACACACATCCAGATGGTGGGGATGATATCCTAATTTGTTAATGTTTATATTGTTAAAAAACATTTGTGTGGTAAAGGTTACTATAACATAAATGACTTTCTTAATGATACCACAGATTGGGAATGGAGTGACCACCCTCAGGCTATTAAATAATAGTTTAATTGTACAATATTACTTTGTAAACATATTTATTTGATGAAAAAAAAAAGCCCGCTGAGTTTGTTGCGCCCATTCTTCTCAGGTCTGAGGCATTCATTTTGGAATGGGTGGTAGTTTTTTGACTTTCAATAAGTGATGTCACATCCTATTTTGAACAAAAATATTTGAATTTGAATTCATATAGTCTTACTTAACATTATTTTGTTGAAATATTAGAATTTCAACTACACAGGTATAATTTGTAAATGTGTTTTATGTGCTTTTCATTAGAATTGACTAGTTTTTATTTTATGAAAATAAAGGGTGAGACGAGACGGACATTCAGCTGATGGTAATTGATATGTTCGGCCCATTACAATTCAGTGCAGCTCACGATTCTTGGAAGACTCAAATATTCTGAGAGGCACTAGAACTGTGCTGGTCACCTTGAGACATAAGATGTTAAGTCTCATTTGCCCAGTAATTTTACTAGCTACAGCGCCCTTCAGACCGAAACAGAGTAATGCTTACACATTACTGGTCATGGCAGAAATAGGCGCCGTTCCTGTGCAAAGGAGCCACTGGTAGTTGTTGTTCTGATTAAAATAATCCAACTACATAACACAATAGAAACTTACAAATTCCAGATCATACCATCAACAAATATTCATTCACTTATCTGCCTTGAATGTGTGTCTAGACTCAGAGATGCCAAAAGTTTCCGTGACTTGGTGGTGGAAGCAGAGAAGCAGCTGATAAAAATTGAAGTCGTAGAAGAGCCGGTGTGTGTCCAGACAGGTAATGGTTCTTTATTTTGTTTAAAATTATAATGCCAATTTAATTAATCCTGCATATAATCTGCTATTGTTTTCTCTGCACCTTATGTGGAAGATTACTGATAATAATTGATCATTGATTTTTTTATGGAAAAGGCGGACAAATGAGTGTACTATATATTCTCTTAAAACACCAGATGAATCACAGGAGCGTTGCTAGCCCTTTAGAAAGGCGTACGCGCTTTTTTTTGAAGGTACCCATGTCGTATCATCCTGGAAAGACCGCACAAGGAAGCTCATTCCACAGCTTTGTAGTATGTGGAAGATAGTTCCTTGAAACTGCACTGTGGTGAGGATGATATCCTAATTTGTGGCGTATCGTACGAAAGTTTAATTCGATGGTAGGCATCAGGTGAAACAGCTCTTCGGAACACTTCCGGTGATAATAATGGTACAAGACACACAATGAAGCGACATCTCTACGCAAGAAAATTTATTGAATTAGGCGTTACTTTGCGGAAATCCATAATTATACAAATGATTTCAGTTTTCTTTAGTGTTAATTCCGCCAATATTTGTTTTTAAAAAAACAATTCGATACGTGTTTCGCCTCTACACGAGAAATAACATGTTTACATTGTTGAATGAACAAACAAATTTAGTCCCATCACCTTTGTTACGTGTCTCTTCCGGGGGTAATACGTCACAACAGCCGACCAATCACAGCGCGTCATTTCATGGGACGAGGTTATAAAAGAGCGGATTCCGGCTAATTTGATTCAGTCTCGTGCCAGATTTTGGCGAGACAACATGTCCTGAGGATGCCTCGTGCAGAGGCGAAACACGTGTCGAATTGTTTTAAAAACAAATATTGGCGGAATCAACACTAAAGAAAACTTAAATCATTTGTATCTCTACGCAATGCCAAGTGATCCAGCCGTTCACAGAGCACTGGGTCCCCGCCAATTCGAGCTGCTCTGCGTTGCACGCGGTCAAATGGATCGAGCTGATACTAGGTTGCGCCAAACCAGAGATGACAGCAATACTCCATATGTGACCGGACCTGCGCTTTGTAGAGCGCTAGGTTGTGGGCCGATTTGAAGTATTGCCGTGCTCTATTTATGACGACCAGCTTCTTCGAAGCCAATTTGGCTTTGCTCTTCAGATGACCTCGGAGTTGGTAACCGCTCGAGATTTCGAGACCCAGTATTGCGATACTAGGCGAAGCTTTAAGGGAAGTGTTGTCGAAGAGCGGTGATACGGCAAATGGGGATTTTTTAGTGACGCGCAAACTTGAGTCTTCTGGAGGTTGAATTGGACATGGTTCAAATTTACCCCATTCCGTGACCTTCTCAAGAGAGGACTCGATAGAAGATACAAGTTTCTCCCGCCATTGGTCGACGATTTCCCGAGAGAGACCTGCATGGCCCGTGTATACGGCATCGCTCGTGCTGTCGTCTGCATAGCAATGTATGTAAGGGGTGTCCAACATATCATTGATATGCAGAAGAAACAGTGTGGGAGATAGCACACAGCCTTGGGGCACTCCAGCGTTCACGCGCTTCGGGTTCGAGCAATAACCGTCGACAACGACCTGAATACTGCGCCCAGTGATGAAACTGGAAGTTCCCTTGCTTTAGAGAAGCCCAAATCATGGAAGTTCAGAGAGAGAAGTGCCTTATGCCATACACAATCAAAGGCTTTCGCTATATCCAGGCTAACTGCCAGGCCTTCCCCCTTGCTTTCAATAGCCGCCGCCCATCGATGTGTTAGGTATACCAGAAGATCACCTGCCCATCGACCATGGCGAAAGCTCTTTTTAATTGGTCAAATCTTCCTCAAATCTGGCTCAATACGTTAAAGTATCTTTTAGTAAGTCGGTATAAAAGTTGGGAAAACTCATTAGAACTTAGAATTTAATACACAATTTGAGAGTATTAGTTACGAGATGAGCAGTATGTTCAGGTGATGGTAATTGATACGCCCTGCACATTACAATGCAGTGTCACTGAGGATTCTTGAAAAGCCCAAAAATTCTGAGGGGCGCACATTTGCGCAGTAATTTCACTAGCTAAGGCGTCCATCAGACCGAAACACTATAATACTTACACATTACTCCTTCACTGCAGAAATAGACGCCGTTGTGGTACCCATAACCTAGCCGGCATCTTGTGCAAAGGAGCTTCCCACTGGTATTTAAAGTAGGTTTATTTTAAGATCCTTTATTGTTTGAACTCTGATTAATAATTGGAAAGATTAATGATAAAATTTATACCAGATTCTTATGTCTCATGGTGACTCACAGTTTTTGGGTTTATCAAGAATCCTGAGTGGCATTAATGTGCAAGGCGTATCAATTACCATCATCTGAACGTCCTGATCGTCTCGTCCTTACTGAAATAAAAGAAAAGAATAATCAACCGTAATGTAGACTTCTGGCCATCGAATAGAAATTCCTGTCAGAGGACCCCAGTGCACCCTAATACAATTACTGTTATGATCCAAATACTTGCTTCAATACTGTTGAACTTTATGTTTAGATAGTGGTTCGGATGTACTTATCGATGTCAACTTAGATATCCCAGTTAAAGAGGAAAATGATCAAAATGAACTGGATAGTGAATGTGGCAATTTTCAAAGAGGTAAGAATTTGATTAAATCAAATCAAAATCAGTTTATTCACGTAGTAGTATCACGGAAATGACACTTATGAATGTCAAAAAAAAATTTATTGAATCTACCGCTACTTCGTAAAGGGTTGAGCTGATGAGAAGAAGTAGTCATCTCATTAGCTCAACCCTTTACGAAGAAAATAACCCAAGAAACTTATTGCCACTCTTTTATATCGAGATTTACATTGAAGTACATCGATTTACAAATCATTTCAAATTACAATATAATATGTCAAATGTAAAATGATGCAACAGACACAGTCAAACGTCAAATAGTCAATGTCTTACACGAGTAAGTCAAAAAAGTAAATGTAAATTAATATAAAAGTTATTGAGTACAGTAGCTGCATCATCCACATACACCATAAATAAACATAATTTATATTATCTTATATCTTTATATACAATGAATTGTTATATACAGGGTGTCCCGTAATCAGTGGACCAACGGGATACCCGTGATAGGGGTGGTCATCATCTCTCGAAAACACCAAATTTTACTGTTCTAGGGCCAGTAGTTCAAAAGATATGATTTTTTAAGCATTATTTTGAAAATTCTACCCTTATCAACACAAAAGTTGAAAAAGAATATTTTTTATTTTTATTTTGCCCTGTTTCTTAACTTAAGGTGGCTGAGGAAACATGTGTCTTCACAATTAAATCCATTTTTGTGAATAAATATTGCCAAATTAAAAATTAAAAACCAAAACATGCGCAAATATCAAATAACTAAATTTGCAACGTGATGTTTGAAGCAAGCTAGTGCAAAAAAAATGTATGACAGCCTTGCGGACCATTATTTAAAAAACATCTGCAGTTCATACTGATTCCAAAAAGGTATAATTAATCATTATTGTGAAACAATAAAAGACAATAATTATTTTAAATCAACATTAGATAGCAATTTCTTGGCGGAATTTACAATAAAACAAAAGTAAATAGTTAGAATTTTTTTATTTATTTCTTATAATAAATGTTCGAAATGTCTTCCTCTTACTCTAAGGCATAGCCGGCATCTTCTTATAAAATTTCTTTTTAAACTTTTTAACGCCCTTTCATTATTTTTGACTTTTTCACTCACCACATTCAGTTTTTGTCTTAGCTGTCTTTCGTTATCGTTAACGGTTTCATATACGGATTCTTTAAAATATCCCCATAAAAAATAATCCAATGGATTAAGATCAGGTGATCGAGCTGGCCATGGGATTGTACCTCCTCGTCCAATCCACCTACTTGGGTAAGACTCGTTTAAATATTCCCTCACTTGTCTGCAATAATGAGCGGGTGCGCCATCATGCTGTAACCACATCCTCTCACATACCTCCTGTGGTACATTTGCTAATAAATTACTTAAGTCATTTCTTAAAAATTGCAAGTACCGAGCACCATTAAGCCTCGGTGGGAGCTCAAATGGACCAATAAGTTTACCATCTAAGATTCCAGCCCACAAATTGACTCCAAACTGGTGCTGGAATCTATCTTCTCGTACAATACGTGGATTCACAACAGCCCATTCATGTAAATTATGAATGTTAAACACTCCAACTCTTTTAAAACACGATTCATCGCTCCATAATATTGAATTGAAAAATAGTGGATCTTGTCGGCATCGGCGAAGCATCTCTGCACAAAAATCTATCCTCCGTTGATAATCAGCAGGTAATAGTGCCTGCACTCGTTGAATATGATAAGGGTATAAACTGTTTCTTTTTAAAATGCGATGTACTGTTGTTTTTGCTATACCAGTACGTCTTGAAATACGACGAACACTCGTAGAAGGTTCTTCTGTCACTTCGGCCAGTATTTGAAGTTCATCGACTCTTCTAGGTCTTCCCACGTTGTTTGCAGCTCCGGGAATTCTGCCTTCTAAATACGCGTTATTTACACGGAGAAAAATTCGATGATCCGGATAGCGGTCGCGATTAGGATAGCGCTCACGATACGTACGGGCTGCTTGCCGAGCGTTTGCATTACACAGACCGTAAATAAAATACATCTCAGCATATTCACGAGGAGTATAGGTATTAGGCATTTTATAAAATCCGGGCAAACAGTATCCAAATCACAAAGACAAACAAGGTCCAATTCAAGCGTCAGTCACCAAAAAAAAGAGTCGTAATGGTAGCGAAGTAAAAAACACGTGTGCAGCTACGAGCTATGAGCAAGTCTCTGATGAAACTAAGAATAATTTGAAAAATTAGGGTGTGGGGATCATAGGCGTCGGCCAATAGGACCCCGTAAACGAAAAAGGTACCTGAGCGAGAAAGAGATAGCATATTGTGTTATCTCTCTCTCGATAACAAAATAATTCTCAGAATAGATAGCGCTTAAATGTTTCTCGCAATTGGAGTCTAAAATTGGTTATTAAGTTATTTTTTTTGTAAAATGTAATATTGTTATACCTTTTTGGAATCAGTATGAACTGCAGATGTTTTTTAAATAATGGTCCGCAAGGCTGTCATACATTTTTTTTGCACTAGCTTGCTTCAAACATCACGTTCCAAATTTAGTTATTTGATATTTGCGCATGTTTTGGTTTTTAATTTTCAATTTGGCAATATTTATTCACAAAAATGGATTTAATTGTGAAGACACATGTTTCCTCAGCCACCTTAAGTTAAGAAACAGGGCAAAATAAAAATAAAAAATATTTTTTTTCAACTTTTGTGTTGATAAGGGTAGAATTTTCAAAATAATGCTTAAAAAATCATATCTTTTGAACTACTGGCCCTAGAACAGAAAAATTTGGTGTTTTCGATAGATGATGACCACCCCTATCACGGGTATCCCGTTGGTCCACTGATTACGGGACACCCTGTATAATGAAAATGGTCATTGTTTGAGGCTCTTTCACGTTTAAACCACTGATCGTATCGACATGAAACTACCACCATTCGATGCGAATTCCAACGTTCCTTCCTTTTAAAATTCGCCCAGTGAAGCAGGCGGGAACGGCTAGTATAATACCTACATAAAAAATATGTGTGCGTACCAGAGTACACAGATAAGTAATGAAACTTATATTTGTCATACAATGACGTTCTATACATATGGACATATCATTCGCAGTCTGATAACTGAACGGCAAAAGTGTGCTTCTAGCCAATGTAAGCACACTTTTCTCCTTAGTCGTGTGTCAATCAACAACCTAATTGTGCTATAAAAAGTGCTTAAATAATACATTTAAGACTCAAAAAAATAAAATTGATATGCAAAAAGCGGAAGTAATTTAGTAAAACGAATATTTTTTCATTAAATATGTTACAATATTATTGACAAGTCCCCAGACAAGACCCGCTTGTCAGAATGGGACAGGTGAAAGGACACAATCAGAAATGTTTAGACATAGCATTCGAAGGTTATTATGGTGTCATTTGTGGCATGTTCCATATTTCGGCTTTGATTTACAACTTCACTGAAATTGGCTAGGTAATGCTTAAGAAAAAAAAAATCCGAATTAAATTAAAATTAATTAATTATTTTAGACATGAATGCAAATAAGTCTTTTTATTTTATCACTTTCAAACTAACATATTATTCTTTACGTCAATATACTGAACTTTGATAATAAAAGCAACATGGCGCGTAACCAAAAATAGTGACGACATTGCTATAAAATTTCTCTAATGCGTCGATTAAGAAGTTTCACTTCAATATACTTACGTAAGTATATTAATGAATAATGTACCTGTTTATTTTTGTTCCCCACTTTTAGGATGTTACAAATACATTAAAAAAGGGGGGGGGGGGGGTTGCAATTGACCCACGATTAGGAATATATTGGAACTGAACATTTCCAAAATTATAAAATCAGTATTTACCTGTGAAAAGACACTATTATATTAATATCCGTTAAAACACAGAATAAATACGATTAAAATGCGTTCATATTTGACAGGAGACTATTGGACACAAGATAGAAGTTGTTTCAAAACGTTTTGACGGTCCATCTATTCCGTCTCTTTCTCACCTTGGTTTTTGTGTAAGGATATCTCACTCTCACGCAGGGCTCGTCGTAAATACGTTTTTGTTAATCAGCGCGCTAAAATGGCGGCTATTTGAAAGAGTCCGCATCGGTTGGCTATTTTTTTAACTTATTTATTTTCGTTGTTTTATATAATATTATGATTATGTCGCGTTGTAAACTATCTAGAGAATATGATTGTAATTTATGCAGATTCTAACTTATCGCAATTGTTTGTTCTTATAGATATTGTATTATTGTACGATATTATATTGCGATCTTTGGGGGGAGGCCTTTGTCCAACAGTGGACGTCTTGCGGCTAGAATGATGATGATGATGTGATCATTTAAATGCATTTACGTGCGTACAAAGTACGCATGTCAGAAGTGTAACTAAACTGCATATGAAGTCCTGGTATATTTTTCTAGGATGACACATGATTTCAACCACTATGAAAGATATTACTATCATAGCTACCATATTTACGTTCTCCTGGTGTCTATGTAGTAATGTAAGCGTGACATCAGAATATATAGAGGTATACTCGCGTCATACATAAGTCAATCTCTTCGTCATCTATGATCGCCTGGTACCTAAACACTGTATGATGCTTCCTATATCATTTTCTCCCACGTTAAATCATATGATTCTATGTGTCTGTCTCTTTTTACTGTCGCTTTTTCGTTACATCGACTTTCAAATCATAACAATGCTAAAAAAGTATTCACTTCAAGAAAGAGCCCGCTGATTTTCTTGCGCCCGTTCTTCTCAGTTTTAGACTTTCAATAAGTGATTTTAAATCCTATTTTGAATAAAAATATTTAAAGCTAAATTTGTAACTAGAATTAGATTCTTTAGATTGTATAAGTATTCGCAGTAATTTTTTTAGTGCTTAATTTATATATCCATTGTTTTCGAATAGGTTTATTTGAAGTCGGTTGTTTTTTTTGTTAAATTTTAATGCAATGTTATTTATATATTTAGCAGATGGTGTACATAATGTAAATGATATGTACATAGGCATCACAATCAAACAGGAAACACTCGATCCACTTAGTGAATCGGATATAACATATGGAGATTTTGAAAGATGTAAGTATCTCACAGTACTTTTAATATTGTTTTTTTTAACGAGCGTACGGGTCACCTGGTGTTAAGTGATCACCAAAGCTCACATTCTCTTGCAACACCAGAGGAATCACAAGAGCGTTGCCGGCCTTTAAGAAAGGTGTACGCGCTTTTTTTGAAGGTACCCATGTCGTATCGTCCCGGAAACACCGCACAAGGATGCTCATTCCATAGCTTAGTAGTACGAGGAAGAAAGCTCCTTGAAAACCGCACTGTGGAGGACCGCCACACATCCAGATGGTGGGGATGATATCCTAATTTGTGGCGTGTCGTGCGAAGGTGGAATTCTATATATAATATAGTAAAATAAGTCTTTATTCTGTATATGCCGTTGTCTACACTGTTTCGGGTCACTTTAAGGGGTTACATGTCTATGTAGTGTGTTGTGTGTGACGACAAAATTCGTCGAGTCAATATCACCTGAGAATGCCTCTTACGGTAGTTCCCATTATTCAGTCTATCTCTTACTTGAGATAAAAATCGTAACTATCGTTGACTTTTCTGTCCCAATAAACTTATCGACGGTAACTCACCTTATCCGTACACGCTGTCTGTCAATGGGACGACGTAAAGCTTACCAGCGATAGAAGTTTGTATGGAAATTGCAATTCACGCGTCCCAATATAAGGCGATAAGAATGACTTATCGGGTATATTGGGACAGTTTCAGATTATTGACAGCTAATTACTGACAGGAGAAGGTAGTAATTTATCTCTATCTGTAGATAGTATATTGGGAACGGCCGTTAGAGAGGCGAAACACGTGTCCAATTCTTGAACTAACTAACTTGACAAATCTTAGCGTAGTTAACACTCAAGAAAACTGATAATAATTGTATAATTATGAATTTACGCTAAATAACGCTTAAGAATATCGAGTATTGCTGTCATCTCTGGTCTGCCACACCCCAGTATCAGCTCGATCCATTTGACCGCGTGTAACGCAGAGCTGCTCGAATTGTCGGGGACCCGGTGCTCTGTAACTAGATCAATTGGCGTTGCGTTGGGACGTCGCTTCATTGTGTGTCTTCTACCGCATTTATCATGTCTGTGTGTTCAGAAGAGCTGTTTCACCTGATTCCTGCTGCCGAATTCCACCTTCGCACGCCACAAATTTGGATATCATCCCCACCATCTGCATGTGTGGCTTTTCCCCACAGTGTGATTGTCAAGGAACTTTCTGCTACATACTACAAAGCTGTGGAATGAGCTTCCTTGTGTCGTGTTTCCGGGACGATACGACAAAAAAAAATCCTTCAAAAAAGCGCGTACACCTTACTTAAAGGCCGGAAACGCTCCTGGTTTTCCTCTGGCAAGAGATTGTGGGCAGCGGTGATAATTAAATAAATTTTCTACTTAATATTAATTTATACATATAAATAAAATTGGAGTGTCTGTAATATGTAAATAACCGTTTCTTACAAAATGTATATTCATATACATTTTACAGGTACATACACCAAAATAACATTTTTTTAAATTTTTGTCTGTCTGTCTGTTTGTTCCGGCTTATCTCTGAAATGGCTGGACCGATTTTTGACGGGACTTTTATTGGCAGGTAGCTGATGTAATAAGGAGTAACTAGGGCTCCGTTTATTTTAGAAAAAAAAATATGTTGCATTGTCCAAACGGTATATCAATAAAAATAATTTATATGGCAAAACAACGTTTGCCGGGTCAGCTATCTTCTTAATATATATAAATTACGTGACACGTTGTTTGTCCGCGATGAACTCGGAAACTAATGAACGAATTTTAATTGGGATTACTTCATGGAGTGCAGTTTAGTCCAACTTGAGAGATTGGATAGTTTTTATTTCGATTTGGGACCCATAATTATTGTTAGTTCCAATATTTGTTTTGTATGGACATATTTTCTATGAGAGAATTTATTGACGCACGGTTTGATAGTTCTGCTGTGAAACAATTTCATTTTAACAACAAGGAACATTTTTTACGAAATAATTCTTGATGTTATGAAATATTATTGACAAATATATTTTTATGTCATAATCAACTTTCAGGTGGCGATGACATTCAACGAGAAGATGAACAATCTGCGAATATCCAAGAAGAACCTCTGGACTCGAAAGGCGTCTTGCCAAAACATAGCGATTTTTACCTTGGACAAACTGGTAAGTTGTTTGAGATTTACCCCCTTATTCATAATAGTCCGCTAACTTTAAACAGCCGCTTAGGAGTGTTTTTTCTCATTCTGACTTAGGTCAATAGAAGAAGACAGAGTGAGAATTAGCAATGCTTTAAGTTAGCAGACTATTATGAATAAGGGGGCTTATGAAAATAATACAAGTTCATATTTTTTTATTATTTTTTTTAAATTTAATAAGTACACTTAACTTATTGATATATCTTGCCAAACTTTAACAGTTTGTTGGCAATTTATTGCGCTTAAAAAGCATTTAATTGTGTGTACATACTTAACTACTACTTACTTCAAACTAAACTATTAGAACTTAGAACTAAACATTATTAGAATTATTACTATTAGAAAAAAAAATAACAAAAAAAAACAACCGACTTCAAAATCACTATTCGAAAACAATAGATATAATATGCACTAAAAAGTATAAAAATAATTGCGTATTTTTATACAATCTAATTGTATTTTGTACAATCTAAGTGTCCTTCCGCCGCGACCCGCTCTCGCCTCCTCACGACTCAAGCACATCTCACCTATAACTATGTATGTAGTTACAAACCTATCTTGGATGACACCGACCGAAAAATAATTGCGTATTTTTATACTTTTTAGTGCATATTATGTCTATTGGTTTTATTTTTTTATTTTTAGTGAATTTGAAGTACACTAACTAACAATTTGTCTAAATATGTGTAGATGTACTAAATTTTTCAATGCAGCAATGAACGTAAGCGTTTTGCAATTTGCTTACAGACAGTTAGAAATTCTGCCACACTACGCGATATTGAGTTATTCGTAAATTTATCATCCACTTTGCTATACATATGTATAGCAAATTTAATTTAAATTTGTCAGATCTAGACCTCTGCCAATGGGACACACGGGAAGCTTCAGCTTTCAAATAAAAAAAGAATTATCAAAATCGGTTCACCCAGTCGAAAGTTTTGAGGTAACAAAGATAAAAAAAACATACCGACGAATTGAGAACCTCCTCCTTTTTTGAAGTCGGTTAAAAAGAAACGATTTACATAAGCTATCCTAAATTGTCATGTAGCATTCAACAACAGTTAGTGAGAGTTAATCAATGCTATTCAACAGCGCATTTTTCATTTTAAATTTAACAGATTTTTTTTAGTTTGGGAACACTCCTCAGCCACGCTATCTCGTTGCATATATATATGTATATTTGAAAAGAGCGCAAAAAAAGAAGTAGTATCGATTAGTATAAGAAATGACATCAAAAAGAATTCTAAAGGAATCAATTTTCAGAAAATAAATGCCTTTTATGCCTTTTATATGACTGGCACCACATATTCCTTTATCGTCTCAGCATGAAGACGTCCACTGCTGGACAAAGGCCTACCCCAAAGATTGCCACGACGATCGGTCCTGCGCTGCCCTCATCCAACCTATTCCGTCGATCTTGGCCAGATCGAGAGCGAGATTTACCAGTGGGAGGCTCCTTTGCACAGGATGCCGGCTAGATTATGGGTACCACAACGGCGCCTATTTATGCCGTGAAACAGTAATGTGTAAGCATTACTGTGTTTCGGTCTGAAAGGCTCCGTACCTAGTGAAATTACTAGGTAAATGAGACTTAACATCTTATGTCTCAAGGTGACGAGCGCAATTGTAGTGCCGCTCAGAATTATTGGGTTTTTCAAGAATCCTGAGCGGCACTGCATTGTAATGAGCAAGGCGTATCTATTACCATCAGCTTTTTTTTTTTTTATTTGAGAGGGGGCAAACGGGCAAGAGGCTCACGGGATGGGGAGAGGTGAGGCAACCGCCCATGTACATCCACAACAACAGGTATGTCAAGAAATGCGTTGCCGGCCTTTAAGGTGGGAGTATGCTTTTTTCTTGAAGGTCCCTAAGTCGTATCTGTTCGGGAAGACCGCTGCCGGTAGTTGATTCCACAAAGTAGCTGAACGTCCTGCTCGTCTCGTCCCGTATTTTCATAAAAAAAAAGATCATCGGTCCATCTTGTGGGTGGCCTACAAACACTACGTCTTCCGGTACGTGGTCGCCATTCGCGGATAATACGTGACCCATTTTAATTCCTTAACACTGACCTATTCCGATGTGTTGGTAAAATGTTTGGGAATCATAAGTGTCAATTTGACCTTAGTAAATAAATAAATGTTCTTTCTTTCCAGAAAATTCAACATTAGTCGGCGACAGAGAGGAGCGTTTACTAGCGAAGCGATTATCGCAAAGAATCTATGAGACCTTGTGGGATCCGGAGGTCAATGTAACAGGTAATGTGAAAACAATTAAATCTAATTTTGCTCTACTTGAAACTATGCAAGAATCAAATGTCTCACTTAGATCCCTTTACCACTAATATTTAACCTTAAAATCATTGTTTAAAAAAAAACTACGTTTAAAAAACCGACTTCAAAAACTGAAAAGTATCAAATAACTTAAAATTTAATTTAATACACCTCTTATGCAAACCTTCACCTTTAATATTAATAAATTACTATTATTTATATGTGCTACCTATTGATAGGTTTTAAGTCAGTGCCAAGCCCAAAACAAAATAAAACTTAATATTATAAATAGCTTACTTACTGTATTTATTTATGTTGTCTGGCCTTGCGTGTCTGTCCGCTAAGGTTTTTTTTTTTCAAGACGAAGCTATCCCGCTCAAAGTCACGCGTGGCGAGTGTAGGTACCTTTATAACATTTCGATTGGCACCGACTTCAAAGCTATCAATATTTAGCACATACAAATAATAGTATTTTATTAATATTAAAGGTAAAGGTTTTTTTTTATATGAGAGGGGGCAAACGAGCAACAGGCTCACGGGATGGGGAGAGGTGAGGCAACCATGGACATCCGCAACAACAGGTGTGTCAAGAAATGCGTTGCCGGCCTTTAAGGTGGGAGTATGCTTTTTTCTTGAAGGTCCCTAAGTCGTATCTGTTCGGGAAGACCGCTGCCGGTAGTTGATTCCATAAAGTGGCTGTGCGAGGCAAGAAATTTCGAACAAAACGCGCGGTTGTGGAATGCCAGACGTCTACGTGATGCGGATGGTACTTTGCACGTAATGTCCGATGGTGGAATTCGTCCGCTGGAATCAACCCGAACAGCTCCTCTGAGCACTCCCCGTGATAAATGCTGTAGAAGATGCAGAGAGAACCCACATCTCTACGCAATGCTAGAGAATCAAGCCGATCGGAGATGACTTGATCGTCGATGATTCGAGCCGCTCTTCGTTGTATGCGGTCAAATGGAAGAAGCTGGTACTGGGGAGCACCCGCCCAGAGGTGAGAACATTACTCCATGTGAGGCCGAATTTGCGCCTTATAAAGTTGTAGGCGGTGGCTTTTAGTGAAGTACTGTCTCGCCCTACTGAGTACACCAAGCTTTTTAGAGGCCAGTTTGGCCTTCTCTTCCAAGTGACCACGGAACCGAACGTCGCTCGATATATCGACGCCAAGTATGCCAATACAGGCTGTGGCAGTTAGAGGAGTGATCTCGAATCGAAGGGATACGACTAAGGGAGACTTTTTAGTGGTGAACGCACAAACTTGTGTCTTCTTGGGGTTGAATTGGACTAAATTTTGTCGGCCCCATTCAGAGACTTTGCAAAGCATAGTCTCGATTTCAGACACAAGTTTGTTCCGGTTCTCGTCGACGCTATCCCGGGACATGTTGGCACGGCCGGTGTAGGAAGCATACCCTGTGCTGTCGTCTGCATAGCAATGAATATTGCTGATTTGCAGCATGTCATTGATATGCAGAAGAAACAGCGTAGGGGATAGCACGCAGCCTTGCGGGACACCAGCGTTTATGGCTTTTAAGTCGGAGCATGAACCGTTGATAACAACCTTGATGCTCCGATCAGCCAAAAAGCTAGTGACCCATTTGCACAACTTCTCGGGAAGCCCATAGGATGTCAGTTTCGCTATAAGCGCTTTATGCCACACCCGATCGAAGGCCTTCGCTATGTCCAAACTCACCGCCAACGCCTCTCCCTTCGACTCAACCGCTTGCGCCCATTTATGGGTGAGGTATGCAAGAAGATCACCAGCTGAGCGACCCTGACGGAAACCGTACTGGCAGTCGCTGATCAGCTGGTGCCCCTCTAGGTACCCCAAGAGCTGGCGGTTGATGATCGACTCCAGGTAAAGGTTTGCATAAAAGGTGAATTAAATTAAATTTTTAGTTATTTGATACTTTTCTTTTTTTGAAATCGGTTTTTTTAAACGCAGTTTTTTTATTTTTTACGTTTTAGTGGCAGTTAATAATAATATATAATCAACTTGAATGAAAACTAAAGAAAAATGCCGTCATCCAGGTAGACGAAAATTTTCATATAAATGTTCATAAAATGAAAACTACTGGGCCAAACTATGTAAATTTTTATGGGACCAAATGGCATCTATTTCGCATCAAACAAAAGAAGAATTACGTAAATCGGATCATAAATCTCAGAGTAATCGGTGTACATACATAAAAAAAATCCCGATCGAATTGATAACCTCCTCCTTTTGGAAGTCGGTTAAAAATTGATCTTACCTAGTATTAAAAATAATGTGTACACGGCAAACCAATTGCCGATATGCGTTGTAACGCCCTGTTATATTGTCAGCAATTGATATAGTGATAATAATACAAATGATTTAAGTTCTCTTTAGTGTTAATTCCGCCAATATTTGTTTTTAAAACAATTCGACATGTGTTTCACCTCTACACGAGGCATCCCCAGGACGTGTTGTCTCGCCAAAAACTGGCACGAGACTCAATTTCAATTTTGGCGAGACAACACGTCCTGGGGATGCCTCGTGTAGAGGCGAAACACGTGTCGAATTGTTTTAAAAACAAATATTGGTGGAATTAACACTAAAGAGAACTTAAATCATTTGTATAATTATGGATTTCCGCAAAGTAACGCCTAATTCAATAAATTTTCATAGTGATAATAAGCCTGGCTTTCACTTGGTTGCAATACACAGGGTATTGGACAATACTTCTAATCATATGATCGTCCAGCTCAGAGATTCCAGCTGATGTTTTTACAAAGCAATTGCAGAATGTACATCTACAATACTGCAAGAGTACAGAATTTATTTACCGCACTATGTTTTGCGAGTACTGTTTTATGTATCTATACTTTAAGTTTATTAAGAATAGTTTGAATTATTTCATCAAATGTTTTGAAAATGACATAATCTGTAACGATGTTTTATTATATACTTTATTTAATCATGTTTTAAAAATAAATAATAAACACAGCACAGAACTGTCGTTTTAATCGTAGTTAGGAATATGGTAGGGCTCATTAGTAAATTACCTCTATAATAATATCTAATATGTTTATAAAATTCACATGTCGCGGTGTTTGTAGTTAAACTCCTTTGAAACAGCTTGACCGATTCTCATGAAATTTTGAGTGCATATTGGGTAGATCTGAGAATCGGACAACATCTATTTTTCATCCACCTAAATGTTAAGGGTGGTTCCCGCCAACTTTTTTTTTAAATTTGTTTGATTATGAGTCAGCATACAAAATACATACAACTTCAAATTTTCACCCATCTACGATCAACAGTTACTTTTGTATCGCGATTTTAATATCGGCAATACGTTTGCTGGGTCAGCTAGTATAAATATAAAATTTATGGAATTGACATTGAGTCGCTCACCAATCATTAGCTTAATTAGTAATGAATATGGATCTGTTTAATTTAAAAAGCTAACTTTGAAACCATAAGACATATCGAAAAACGGATCAGCGCAATCGCTCGGAAATACATCAAAACCCCCAGTTTGACTCCAAAATTTTTTTTTAGTAGGCATCACGAACAAGTGAGCCAGAACTCGTACCAGAACAGTGGTTAGTGACCCTGTCTGAGCTAGAAGTCCCGGGTTCGAATCCCGGTAGGTGCAAACATTTATATAATGAATATGAATGTTTGTTTACGAGTCATTGATGTTTAAATGTATTTATGTATGTTTAAGTATATTCTATTAAATATATCGTTGTCTTGTTCCCATAGTACAGGCAATGCCTACTTTGTGGCAAGATTATGTACAAAAGTATGCCAATATTTATTTATTTTATTACAATGAAAATTGTAATAAAGTTTGATCCGAATTGTTCAACATATAATCCTCAAAAAAAAAATATTATATATTTTTATTCTGTATAATTTTTAAATAGTACACTAGCTGACCCAGCAAATGTTGTATTGCCGATATTAAAATCGCGATACAAAAGTAACTGTTGATCGTAGATGGGTGAAAATTTGAAGTTGTGTGTATTTTTTAATGCTGACTCATAATCAAACAAATTTAAAAAAAATGTTAAAAAAAATTAAATAAAAATCGTGTGGACCACACTTAACATTTAGGGGGACGAAAAATAGATGTTGTCCGATTCTCAGACATACCCAATATGCACTCAAAATTTCATGAGAATCGGTCAAGCCGTTTCGGAGGAGTTCAAAGTTTAACACCATGACACGAGAATTTTATATATTAGATAATAATTAGAATGCAATTAAATAAATAATGCAGATTTTAAAGTTTTGTTTTTTTTTTTTTAATTATTTAATTACCATGTGATATTTGTACAAATACATGTTGAGAGTTGAACAAAGCGTATAAGATTTTATAACGATACGTCACTCGAACGGTTAGCTCAGTTGGAAGAGCACTCGCACGGAACGCGAGTGGTCGTGGGTTCGAGTCCCGCATATCATTAAATTTTGTTTCCAAATTTTATTTGCGCAAATACAAGTTTTTTTTTATTTATTTATTACAGCTTTGACATTACAAAGACTAAATAAAATAATGGTCCCACAAAACCATCTTTATGGTTTGTCTGTGGAATCTTTGCTATCTTAATTATAACATTTAGTAACTTAAATAGATGTAAAGTTATGGAGTTTTATTTATAAACGGAGGTGAAAATTTTTATACAATATTATTTAATATTACTAAGGACTTTTATTATTTAAATGTTGATATATAATGTGTCCAGATTGTCAATATAATGATTTTTTTAACATATTTTTAAACTTTATTTTATTAGGTTCGAGTCTTATATCTGCTGGTAAACTATTTAATATATATATGGGATTCTCTTTTTTAATGTTCTATCTCAGTAATAATTATTAACTCTAGGTACTTCATATTTATCATCAGATGAAAACCTTGTCTGGTGAGCATGACATACCACGGTTGGACTACTTAATTTAGAATCTTACATTACTTTTAATTACTATTTAATATAGAAATTTACTTTTAATATAGAATCCACATTATGAATATTTTATTTAAATTCCTGAATATATATATATGTTCGGAAAAGTATAGCTCGTGAGAAGAACATACAAGAAACTCGACGGCTATGTTTTAAATCAATGAGCAATGTAAAGTAGTTTATTGAAAAAGGCGTTACTTTGCGGAAATCCATAATTATCCATTTGAGTTTTCTTTTGTGGTAATTCATCCAATATTTGTCACGTTGTCGACAATTCGACACGTGATTCGCCTCTACACGAGGCCTCAGGAGATGTCGACTCGCCAAACTCTGGCACAAGACTTGAGTCTCGAGAATTGTATAAGTACAAATATTGGCGGAATTAATACTAAAGAAAACTCAAAACACTTGGATAATGGCTGTAATACACATAACAAATTATTTTGTAAGGTACTGCATCCAATATATGAATCGTGTTTTTAAGTTGAAAAATGTAAAAATATCAAATATTTTATAAAAAAACTAGCTGACCCAGCAAACGTTGTATTGCCGATATTAAAATCGCGATAGAAAAGTAACTGTTGATGGTAGATGGGTGAAAATTTGAAGTTGTATGTATTTTAAATGCCGACTCATAATTAAACAAATTTAAAAAAAATTTAAAAAAAAATTAAAAAAAAATCGTGTGGACCACCCTTAACATTTAGGGGGATGAAAAATAGATGTTGTCCGATTTTCAGACCTACCCAATATGCACTCAAAATTTCATGAGAATCGGTCAAGCCGTTTCGGAGGAGTTCAAAGTTTAACACGATGACACGAGAATTTTATATATTAGATAAAAAAATAATTATATTATATTATCGTATATTGGATGCACCAACCTTTAGAGCTTGAATTCATTGTTTGTGCAAGGATGCTTCGTGAACATGATGGTCGTGATTACTGTCATAATTAGTAATCGCATAAAACTAATGATCTATGAACTATATCTACAACCAAAATTGTATTAAACGGCACAAGTTTCAACAACGCAGTAAAGTCACTCATTACAGCGCCTTTTCAAAACTTACAAATTCAAATAGTCCTTGCATTCTATTAATAGGCGGATACCTATCTTTCCTATACCCTGTACAAAAGACATAATATATTAGTAAAGGTTGAAATTATTGGCGTACTATGAACAACTAGACTCCCAATCGCCTTACCAACTTATATAGATAACATTAAAATATTCATTCAAATGAACACCTTATTTCGTTGCAGTAATGTTTAAAAATCTATTGTATGCGCTCATTAGAAGCTCGGACGCGAACACGAGGCAAGAACATTTTGTTTTAGAAATTGAAATGTAATTGTTTAGCAACTAACCTGAAATACTATGCTCCAACCTTTTAAAGTTTTGATATTCTGTTATTTGGGCAGTTTTTTTTACTGAACACTTTGTCATTGCGTGGCGTTGTATTCAAAGCGCGGTTGAAACACAACTGAGCGAAAACTCTGCATAATAGACACGTTGGCAGAGCTTAGCGTCAAACAGTTTTTGACCGTGATTGTGAGTCTCGACTGTTTATTGTACATCAATTATTAAAATATTTTTTAATTTTCTAGATACCCGCATAAGATGCGAAGAATCTTTACCAATTCCAGCTGGCGTATTGGAACACAGGAAATCACACTTATCTGAATCTAATTCAGAATTTGATGATATTATAAGTAAAAAGAAACTCCAGAACAAAATAAGGTGCAAACGATATAGAGATAAGAAAAAAGCTGATGCAGTAATCAATTCACAGACTGCCAAACAGCTACAGATAACAGCTGAAGAAGCGGAAAGAATAAGGCTTCGTAGAGAAAGAGATAGATGCAAAAGTAAGCGATACAGGGATAGAAAGAGAGCTGCCAAGTCGAAAGAGAAGAAACCAGAGTGAAGAAACAGAAGAGTCTTAGGCCTATCGCAGATGACACACTGTTTGTGATATTGAGTCTGCGGCACACAAAAAGACTGCATTGCGCGCAAAATGTCTTTGGCAGATATTTCACAGACTACAATTTCGGTCATTTTGTCCGCAGAACTGTAGGGATGTACAAGCAATGGAAGTACAGAGATTGCGGTTTATTATTTCGTACTTGAGATATAAAAAACTATAAACTATATTCTTTCAGCAAAATTATTAAATGGACTGTTTCATATTAAACATTCAGTTCTAAAACTGGCACACTTCATCCCACAATTTTCTTTTTATATTTCTGTCATGATACTCTACCAATTACGTATCATACAGTGCTGCGGGCCTACCATGAACTCTTATTGCGATGCAAGTGACAACCTAAAATGAACTGCTTTGCAATTTTGTACCACGACGTGATTAGAGCTATCTAATTTAAGTTGACGTCAAACCAACTGATTGAATCGCAATGATGTCAATTGAATGTCAAAAATGATGTCAATTGAATCGTAAACTGATTTAGTTCGTTCATTCATTCATACCATGAGGTTATATTTCAACCTAAACTGGATAGCTTATGTGTCAAAGCGAGCGATTCGAGAAAAGTTGAAACTTCCTTAGAGGAATGTAAATCGTGTTGTTAATAACTTTTAAATAATAGTGAAAACATACAGAAAAGGAAAATTTTATTGATGAAAGATGAGATGAGAATACTTACTTTTTAGTAAAACAAAATACTGAAATTAAATATCAAACATGAAAATACTAAAGACGAAGCAGTAAGGGCCCGGGCCTGTTCGCAAGAACGAATTAAAAAAATGTACTCTGTGGTCCTGTCAAATCAAACAGCTATGGACGTCCGTTCATTACTCGTTATTTTTACGAAAACACCTAAGCAAACATTTAATTTGTAATTCAAAGAACTATATTTATTTATATTACTATTATTTAATAAGTACAAAAAAGTGCCTAAGAGTTTATAATTTGACGCTATATAGCGCAAATTTAAAATGTATTTTAAGTATTTTCTACGCAAAAAAACCGCTAAAATCATATCATTTTAGGTTTCGAAACGCAACGCATATGGTTCGAGTAAGAGAGACATACTTATGCAAAGACTGTAGAGCGTCATCTCTTTCTCACACCGTGGACCACAGACAAATTTATTTCGTTCATTCTTCATTAGCGATCCAAACGCCATTCCTTAAAAGGCACTTCATGGTACGAATTTTAGCGATTCAGTTAAGGTACCTAAACTGAACTGCACCGGAATCGCATCGCTTGTTAAAAGTTGATGGTAGTCCCCCTGGTCTCTGTTTTCTATTTCTTGTATCAACATCGATACATCGATGTCTAGCGCCATGATACACGTCAAACACTAGCAAGTGCAGACGACGGACTAAAGTGAGCGTCAGTTAGCGCGTGTTGACGCGAACGTTATATTTTTTGGCGCACTTTTTGCGCGTCGTCTGCGTTACCGCAATTCTATATGTTTTATTGTCACAGACTAAAAAGTGCGTCACGGATAGTCTGCGATAGGCCTTAGGGTGTGAAACTTTAGCGGTTTGTAGATATGTCTCACTTACTGATTACTTATCTTAAGAGGATTCATAATAATATGAAAAAAAATGCAATTTCGTTTCATATAAATACTAAGGCCAACGAGACGATATAAAGAATATAAACAAACGGACGGTTACGGAGTTACATTCCGATAGCGAGCGATTATTATCTCTGTCCTTATCACTCGTACGCCGTAATTACGTCAGTTGGTCGACGACTTTCGTGGTACAGGAAAGCAGTTGTCGTCAACATTTGGTCCGAAATTTTGTGAACAAGTCCATTAATGTTTAGATTGCGTTCAAAGTGATATAGCTAGTATTTTTGCGTTTCCGTATTTACTTAGTTTTTTTTTTATTTATTATTAATCGGTTGCTGTTAGTTTTATTGTTAATTTTTACTGTTTTTGAGTAGTTTTGTGACTGCGCTGTAGACAACCTTTGAAATAAATTAAATTCACTACGCAAAAAGCGTCAAAGTTGTGTGGATCGTTGACAACATGATTGATAATACAATAGATAGTGTTGTCATAAATACGACTGATTCGGACCCTTCCGATACATCTTCTTTGTCTTATACAGACGACAGCGATTAGAATAAGGCACCCAACATTTATATATAATTTATTCAAATAAAAATGTTATCAAGCCCCGATACTGTTTTATTGTCACTACACAAATAAAATTGGAAAAAAAATTTATGAACGATGCGGGATTCGAACCCACGACCTAAACGCCGGTGCTCTAAACAACTGTTCGAATCCCGCATCGTTCATAAAATTTTGTTTTTCAAATTTTATTTGTGTATTAATCCTAGAAGTGAGGATTATTACTTTAAAAACATAACATATTGTTTAGATTTACAAGAGCGACATCTCAAGTCAATTGCCTTATATGCAAATATTGGGGTTGAGCAGGTTATCAACTGTAAAGTAGATCCTGTAGATGAAGCCACAATCTGAGAGTTGAACAAAGCAAACAGAATTTTACAACGAGGTGGTACTCGAACGGTTAGCTCAGTTGTTTAGAGCACCGGCACGGAACGCCGGTCGTGGGTTGGAATCCCGCATCGTTCATAAAATTTTGTTTTCCAAATTTTATTTGTGTATTGATCCTAGAAGTGAGGGATATCACTTTAAAAACATAACATATTGTATTGTCATTATTTATAGCACGGCATGCAAAGGCACTGATTTTATGGTACGAGTTATATTTTGGTACTAGCTGACCCGGCAAACGTTGTTTTGCCATATAAAGTATAATTCACGCGATAGTTTTATAAGTAATAAAATATTGCCTATATTATAGCCTGTACATCATTTTGTTCTATTGTCAATAGTTTTTGCAGCGCACGCAAAAATAGGTTTTCGATTTTACACCTTGTGTTACAAAATAGCAATTAAATAATTAAATTAAAAAAAAACATAGCCTATAGCCTTCCTCGATAAATGGACTACCCAACACTGAAAGAATCATTCAAATCGGACCAGTAGTACCAGAGATTAGCGCGTTCAAACAAACAAACAAACAAACACTGCAGCTTTATAATATTAGTATAGATTATATATTGTTTAGATTGAAAATTTATTTTCAATTCCCAAACATTGTTTGTAAAAAGAAATTATATACTATTTATTATGTCATAGTTTTTGTAAAGATGTATATATATTATAATTATTTTTGTAATAAATATTTAATATTTCACTGATTGCTTTTGATTTCTCATAATTTTAAGGTTTCATATCTTAAAAGGAAAATACGAAACCCTTATAGGGTCATTTTGCCAGTCTGTCTGTCAAGACCCCCCCTCTTAAGACTCTTAATATAAGTACCTATAAACATAGGCTTTAATCCCAAATATTTTTAATTTGACAGTAATCCAAAAACATTTTTTTTAATGAACTAGAATACTTTAATACGCTCATTTGAATGCTGCGTCAAAAATGCGGCTGACAGTATACGGGATTGCGTTCCGTTTTAAATAGTAACCAGTACAACTGGCTATAAAGGGACGGCTTCACAGTATACTAAATTGACGTCACACTGTACAACTGTCGCAGTGCATATCGGAACATACCCTAAGACGAGAATTCCTTGAAATAAATAAAAACCGCTGAGTCTCATGTCATCAAAGAGGATGTAAATACTACGTAATAAGAGGCGGGGCTGCCTAACTAAAAATCAAAATTTAGTTTAGTATGAAACGTGCAGTCATTTGACATATGTTTGAAATAATAGTAATTAAAGTACGGCAATTGGCGACGAAGTATTATTCGGCTAAGTTTAAAAGCGAACAGTTGCTTGAAACGTAGTGGATTTCGGCGTATCTCCGTTTTTTTTTACAAAGTATGCAGCTGTCAATCTGTCAATGACTGCACGTTTCATACAATCGTGTGAATCTCTTTTTAACCGACTTCAAAAAGGAGGAGGTTATCGATTCGATCGGTATTTTTTTATGTATGCACACCAATTACTCTGTGGCTTATGATCCGATTTACGTAATTCTTCTTTACATAGTTTGACCCAGTAGTTTTTATTTTATGAACATTTATATGAAAATTTTCGTCTACCTGGATGACACTGACTTAAAACCTATCAATAGGTAGCATATTTAAATAATAGTATTTTATTAATATTAAAGGTAAAGGTTTGCATATGAGGTGTATTAAATTAAATTTTTAGTTATTTGATACTTTTTAGTTCTTGAAGTCGGTTGTTTTAAACGTGGTTTATTTTTATTTAGCCCTACGCACACACTTACACTACTACAGGCCGATAGGCGGCCATTATGAGAATTGTCATCGTCTGTGACAGATCAGTTTGCGTCTCAATAAAATATTTTAAAAATGCCGTCGTGCGTTGTGAAAAAGTGTAAATACGATACTATGTACTTGTGGCCATATATGATTATTTAAGGGAGAAAAAATTGTGTAACTAGTATCCCTCGTAACCGCACACACACTAGCATAACGGAGCTTCACTTGCTAATATCACGGCGCGGAGTCCTTCTTTTTTTACTCGTCCGTGTGTATAAGTTATAAATTAAAAAAAAACATTCTTAATTTCTTTCTAATTTTATAAGAATAATTCAATGATATTTAAATAAACTTTATTTAGCTAAAATATGCGGTATAATAATACTCATAATAATAATACAGAACTCTTAGGTGAATAGTGCCGAATATTTTCCTAAATGTATATGACGAGTAAAGAACTTCTGCATTTTAAAAATAAAAGGTGACGTCACTACTGTTGACATCACAATTGCTATCTTGCTGAAGATCACTCATTGGTTCTTCCAAAGAAAACTACACGAGTAAGTATTTTATTACTTTCGTTTATTCAACTGGCAGCATTACGACGTCCCAGAGAGGTCCGTACCGTACGACAAGCCCGAGCACGACTGACTCAAGTGTCGACCGTGCGGCTGTATTTATAGGACCCGGCGCACGTGCTAATCCACGTGTTTTGAAATGCGGCCGTATTTACGGTGCTCGGTGCACGTGCACGTGTTTTCAATCCATGTTATTTTTACAATAATTTCACCTCACAATGTAATTATGAACTAATTTTAACTAAAATTAGTTAAACTTGAATTATTCTCGTTTTTATAATAGGTGTGTTGTAGTATTTGCGCCGATATATATAGTTTGTCCGTTTGAAAATTTCATTAATTTTTAGATTTTTTTATTTCCATATTATCACCATGCTGTATAAAAACTGCAAACATACATTTTGCCTGACCATGTAGGCTTACTTTTGTCAAAATTAATATATCATACAAGGTCGCTCAGAGGGCAATGGAGAGGACTATACTCAGAGTTTCCCTGCGAGATCGAATCAGAAATGAGGAGGTCCGTAAGAGAATCAAAGTCACTGACATAGTTCGGATGATTGCGAAACTGACGTGGCAGTGGACAGGACATAGCTCGAACGACAGATGGCCGGTGGAACAGTAAAGTCCTCGAATGACTGAATGAATGACGTACGGTATATTACTATGGAGTCATGCTGCTGACATTGATATAGTGTTTGCTCTGCAAAAGAGAGCTGTTCGTGCTATATATCAGCTTGGTTATAGTCAGTCTCTCAAAGTAAAATTTAAAGAAATAAATGTTATGACTGTTCATTGTCAGTCCATTTATGAAAATTTAATATACGTTCACAAAAATCGTCACCTTATTGCTCTTAATAGTAATTTTCATTATTATAACACTAGAAATAAGGGATTGCTTGTAACTAATTCTAGTAGGCTTCATAAGATACATAATAGCTTTAAGGGTAAATGTATACACTTCTATAATAAAGTCCCAGCCACTGTTCAGGCATTATCTATTAATAAATTTAAATTATAAAACATAAAAAAATGGCTCTGTCGTAAATCCTATTACTCCACTGCTGAATATCTAAATGATCGGACAGCCTGGGACTAGATTGTGATTATTTTACCTATAGCGATAGAAATGACTGTACAATATTGTATATTTTTATTGAAAAGAGCGCAAAAAAAGAATGCTGGGAGAATTTCTTGCGCCGCTCCTTCTCTCTCAGAGCGCCATCTGTTTCCTAAGCGGTAGTAGTATCTAGTGGTATAAGAAATGACATCAAAAAGAATTCTAAAGGAATCAATTTTGAGAAAATAAATGCCTTTTATGCCTTTTAATGGCGACCATCTACTTGAAGACGAAGTGTTGGTAGGCCCCCATAAGATGGACTGATGATCTGGTCAAAATCGCCGAAATACGTTGGAGCCGCCCACAATCTGTTGCAGCACCAGAGGTATCACAAGAGCTTTGCTGGCCTAAAAGACCTTAAGTACTCATATCATATCGTCCTGTAGATACCGCACAAGGAAGTTCATGTCGCTGCTTTGGTGTACGTGGTCTACCACGTACAAAGTTCCAAGTTCCTTGAAAACCGCACTGTGGAGGAACGTCACACATCCAGATGGTGGGATGATATATTAATATGTGGTTGGTCGTGCGAAGTTTGAATTCGGTACCAGGAATCAGGTCAGAGTATTTAATATACGCAACTTCGGTTAATGTCTACAAATAATTTTACCTAAAAAAATATTTACCTATTTGTTGATGAGGTACATACACACGACGTATGGCTTAAGGCGACACTAAATGCCAGCGACCTTGAGCGATATGAGTTCACGGCTGCCGGCCCGCCATCTATGTAACAAAGCCAATATTTTCAAAATTCTTGCATGGAAAACAGTTTATATGCTTACAATCCTCGTTATTCACTACTAATCTGAATAAATGAACCTACACAAAAAGTACAAGCTATAACAATAACTTTTCTGAGAGAAGTACCAAAAAAATGCGTCACGCTATGCCAATAAACTTGTTTAACTTCAAAGAAAAGTGGTAGTTCAAAAAGACTCGGCAGTGTTAACTATAACCAACAGCAAGCATAAGCAACCTACAAATAAGACTTAAGGATATGTGTAACAGGATTAAGTAGTGTTCATATCTCGAAATGCTATACTTTCACCACTAAACTTGTCTAAAAACACCATGTTTGCGTGTTTTCTGCTTACTCTTCGCCTTGAGTTATTTCTCATTAATCGCCTGAAAATCATAAAAACAACATAAAATTTATCAAAATTGTTACATTTTAATTGATGTGCCAATTATTTTTTAGCAGTCGGACTGGAGTGTTACAGTTGAAGGCAATAACTGGCTAAATGGATTCTTGGCTTAGAGTTTTGAAAACTTGCATAGTAAGTTTTTCTCATGTTTGTGTAATTCATTTTAGGGCGGTACCTGCAGTTAAATTTGCCACAATTGATATCTTTTCCTCGTAGCCCTGTCGATTTCCCGAAAGATATATAAATAAATTAAACCTCCCACAATCAAATTTAGTACAACATACATCGAGTCCGTATGTAATGTCTATAAAAATGTATAATAATCTGCCAAACAAAATTCGAAGCATAAATAATGAAAATGAATTTATTAAAATACTGAAAAACTTTTTTAAAAGTGCTACTATGCCGTAAATGTTTTTCTAAACGATACAAACAAAAAAAAATAAAAATATGGGTCTCCTTACTACGGTCTGCTGTTCAGACCAAATTGCGACACCCAAACTGGTTATCCATAATGCTGCCTGTATTATAATTATAGTATTAACTCCAAATGTTATATTTAAGAACTGTATTTATGGAATTGCAGGTCACGCCTCTGGCAGTCACATTTTTTATGACAATAAGGGACTATGAACGTAATTGATAAGCACTGCCTATAACAATTCAGTGCCGCTCGGGATTCTTGAAAATCCCAAAACTTATGAGCGTCACCTTGAGACATAATATGTTAAGTCTCATTTGTCCAGTAATTTCACTAGCTACGGTGCCCTTCGGAACGAAGTCAAAATTAGTTATGAAATGTATAATATTATGACGTTTTACTTAACTCTTTGGTGGTATCTCCACTCTGTATTATTTAGTGTTCCTCAATTACAGTTGCTGCAAGTGATTCATGGAACCCACGCAAATAATGGTGAAGTCTCATCTTTCCAATTGGTAAGTTTTCTTATAACTTTGTGGATATAAACTGGAACTTGCAAAAAGTCCAGTGGAAACGGATTGAATGGCGAATACGTATAGATGTTTGAAAAAGTATTAATAATTCATCGTTAGGTACAAAATACACATGGAAGTACTGAAAGGTGAGTTATAATCTGCCTATTAGATCTGCTACAAATAAAAAAACATTGCGTGCGTACAAAGTACACATGTCAGAAGTGAAACCTGCATGGTGCATGAACCTCTAAACTGCATGTGAATTCCTGGTACGTGTTGCTAGGATGACACATGATTTCAACCGCTATGAAAGACATTCCTACCACCATTAATATTATATATAATAATATGTTCTCCTGGTGTCTATGTAGTAATACGTCGTGCGCTTGGAGTAAGAATATATTAAGGTATACTCGCGCCATACTTAAGACAATCTCTTTTTTAACTATGATCGCCTGGTACCAAAACATTGTATTATGCTTCCTATCTCATTATCTATATGTTAAATAAACATTATGAATTGATGTGACTGCTCTTTTTACTGTCGCTTTTTCGTTTCATCGACTTTCAAATCACAACGATGATAAAGAAGTATTCACTTCAATAGTATGTATATTTCTGTCTCATTCTTTGCCGGCTTCATCCTACACATTTTGTATTTGTGTCTCTTACCTGTCGTTTTTTCCGTTGCATCCGGTTTGTAATCACAACGAATCTTAAGAAGTTTCACTTCAATAATTCTATTTTGAAGCGAAACTTCTATACGGATAATGCTCGCCGCGCAGCCACTCTTCGTACTAAGCGTCATATTTTGCCGTTACACGAGAGCGTCAGATTCAGTGCCGTTACACGATATATATGTAGGTATTCAGGCAGCTGCCTCCTCAGGGTGCTTGGTCTTCTGTCTCCCTTTTACTCATGTCATTTTGCGTCGCTGGCGTGGCTTTCTATCTCTTTCTCTGCTTTATGCATCCACGCCAGTACTCTAAAAACCTGTAAATTGGAGTTTTATCTTCTTGACGTCTTTTTTCATTATTTTTTAACGCTTATTTCCTACGCTTTAGACTTCGGGCGTCCCTGTACGGCACTGTTTGTTCTGTTTTATGACGAAATGTAATTAGGCAACCTTATACCTACAGTTACCGCGCGAGTTGAGTGCAGTCGGGGCCTGAGGTAAAGGGCGGGAGTATCTCCCCAACCCCCGCTGTTCGCACGCCTCGCCTCGCGCGCCTGCAGTGTAGTGATGTGTCGTAGTCGACGGTTACCTCGTTTAAGAGTTAATACTAAAGTTGAGATCTCATGTTATTTCTTTAATTTAAATAATGACTGCTCCGAGACCATCAATTCCGATACAAAAGATGCGAGTTTTATTCATCGACATGCGTGAGAATTTTTTTTTTATGAAATTAAGGGACGAGACGAGCAAAACGTTCAGCTGATGGTAATTGATACGCCTTGCCCATTACAATGCAGTGCCGCTTGGGATTCTTGAAAAATCCCAATAATTTTGAGCGGCACTTCAACTGCGCTCGTCACTTGAGAGACATAAGATGTTGAGTCTCATTTGCCCAGTAATTTCACTAGCTACGGCGCCCTTCAGACCGAAACACAGTAATGCTTACACATTACTGCTTCACGGCAGAAATAGGCGCCGTTGTGGTACTCATAATCTAGCCGGCATCCTGCGCAAAGGAGCCTCCCACTGGTAAATAGCGAAAAATGTTTGAAACATGTGTGTTGAAGAAAGTTAACAATATAGTTTAATATGTCATTGATATTTTCATTTTTCAGCTCGCGAGGCTGTCATTTCCTACGGTAGAAACGGTAGGTATATTCTTTTGAACTTTTTCTTTGTTGTATATGAAGTTATTTTTAATTATTTTATTTATTTCGAGCATTAACAAGAATATCATCAAAATACAATAAAAGAAGATAATTTTAATAATTTTTCAATAAACTCGATAACAAGAACCCCCCGTTAAGTTTGTGGGCAAAATTTATTGATGTCGCTAAGACCTCAATTTTTGTGAATAAGTTATTTTTAACTACAAATGTCAAATGAGGACAGTCGGGCTTCCAGCTCTATACGAAATATAAAAATGAATTGCTGTTCGTTAGTCTCGCTAAAACTCGAGAACGGCTGGACCGATTTGGCTAATTTTGGTCTTAAATTAATTGTGGAAGTCCGAAGTCAGAGAAGGTTTAAAAGGTGAATAAATATGAAAATGATCAGAATAAAATTAAAAAACAACGATTTTGATTTTCCTTAGATGTGTCCACCGTCGTTAAGAAACCAAATAAAAATAATAGTTCAAAATGAATAACCAATTAGAATTTTTATATCTTTTAACTTTCTCAGGAGGTAGGATAGGACTAGGTAGATTAACTGCAGTGGTTAACTCTATCCATAAGATTATTTTTATATGGTTAGATAAATCTTAAGGCGCTATAGTCCTAAAAAGTAACATTTTTAAGAAATCTACTTAAAATACTTCCACAAATAGGCTACGTTTATTTCAAAAAAAATCTTTTATTTTAGAAAAATTAAGTAATGTCGAAATGTCCACGAAACGGGCTAACTCTAAAAATTATTTATATGGCAAAACAACGTTTGCCGGGTCAGCTAGTACGAAATAAAAATAACAATAGAATGAATGAGTAATAGATATAATCCAACCAAATTACGTTAGCACGAGGAACAAACATAAACTTGTTAAGCCTACTACTCGGTTAAATCAAGTTAGTAAGTTATTTATTGGGCGATGTATATGCTTCTACAGTATGTGATCCCAAAAAATGTACAAAACAAATGTGTTACCAAATTTCAAAGAATTGTTAAAAGTTATTTGTGTGGTAAAGCTTGCTATAACATAAATGACTTTCTTAATAATACCACAGATTGGGAATGGAGCGACGGCGGCTATATAAATAAACAATTTGTTTGTATCGAAATAAAAAAAAACCGCTGAGATGCTAGTTTGTTTCTGACTACCTTTTTTTTGAAGATGCCGAGTTTGTTGCGCCCGTTCTTCTCAGATCTGGGGCATAATTTTTGGAATGGGTGGTAGTTTTTGACATTCAACAATTAGTGATACCACATCATATTATAATAAAAATATTTGAATTTGTAATCTGCAGAAGCCTTACAACATGCCAAGCAGCAAGGAAATCGACCCTCGTCACAGTTACGCTGATGAGAAGTTTGACAGTCTTCTCAAGTATTCCACTTTGATGACCAGTCGTATTAAGGAGCCGCATAATCCGGTAATTATTATTATAGTAGACAAGGACACACAGGTCATCTGAATAAGTCACCGCGGCCCATCACCAGCTGGAAGACGTCCACAGCTGGACAAAGGCCTCTCCCAAAGATCTCCATGATGATCCTCAATCAACCTATCCCGGCGATCTTGACCAGATTATCGTTCCATCTTTTTCCATCAATACTACGTCTTCCGGTACGTGGTCGCTGTCCGTCGAACTATGTGCCCTGCCCTCTGCCACTTCAGTTTCGCAATCATTTGGGCTATGTCAGTGACTTTAACAGTGAACTGTTAGATCGAAATGAGGAAAACCGAGCCCTCTTTATTCCATTCTCTCAGCCCTCATAAGGGCCATAGTTAGCGACCACGTCCTTTTTCCGTATGTCATTACTGCCAAAACACACGCTGGTTGCAAATCTTCGTAGACACTGGTATTTGGGACGAATAGTATATTAATATAGTATCATAATAATCGCGGCCCATAAACTCTAACAATACCACCGCTTTGCGCTTTAATTGAAGGTAAATCAAATCAATATCACTTCATTCATTTACCTCACACAACTGACACTTATGAATGTCAAAAGTTGTACATTTTTACCATTTCGGAAAAGATACTTATCCTATTCCACCATAAAACTTGTATAAAAACCCCTTGTTTGCGTTTTTATTCTTACTAAAGAGCAAAGGCCTTAATGAGAAAAATTTACAGCTTCATCGTTTTACAGTCATGATGTAACAAAAATACTCAAACGCAAGTTACATAAGTTAAAAAACAAATGTATGTACTTTAATTTATTTAAATAAGTTATCGATGCATACATTAATAACTGTCATATTATGCTAGCATAATATTAAAACTAATAACTTAAAATTCATCATCATCAGCCGGAAGACGTCCACTGCTAGACAAATGCCTCTCCCAAAGGTCTCCACGACGATCAGTCCTGTGCTTCCCTCATCCAACGTTGTGTCTTCCAATCAATCAATCCATCCGTTCCGTACATAGTATTTCTCTAAAAACAATGAAGCAATGATATTTATTCAGCACTTGGCCCAGCACTTCACATACACTTGTACTTGTCAAAAATTGTAAACAAATTTAAATATAAATTAACTTACTTCTTATGTTGTTGGTACAGTATGTATTTCTCTTTGTGTTTCGCCAAGCAACCACGCGCTTTTGTTATTCAAGCAATCATTGACAGTGTAATAAGCCTTTTTAATTAAGATGGTCTAAATTACCGATTTAAATCTAATTAAAGGGGCAATTCGGGCAGGAAAATTGTTATTTTATTATAAGTAAATGCGGACACCCATTCCCACAAAAGAAGAATGTATTTTTTAGGAGTGGTAGTGCCATGTTGGGTCCTCACGGACACAACCGAATAGGGCCGGCACGCCCGGAGAAATACCACTCCCCCACTCGAAACCGGCGTGAAATAGCGGCTATGCCGCTGTGTTTCGTCCGGTGAGTGGGGTATCCGGAGGCCTACACCCCCCCTCCCAAATACAAATGGCAGCACAGACTAAAAAGAGACTACTCCAGGACGGTACCAGGCTATGCAGCCCTGGAGAATCCGTCCCTGGGCGTCCACAATTAGGGCCTGTACCTAACAGTGGTTGCCCAGGCTGCCCCGCGTTTTCTGGAGGGGGCAAATCTGCGCTGACTCGGGGCAAACAGAGAAGGAGGCTCAAACCACCCTCCTCCACACTCGCTGTGGACTTTTGCAACATCAGGGGGCTTCGATCAAATTTAAATGCCGTCCACTTTCACCTGGAGACGGCGAAGCCGGCCCTGCTCTTTTTAACCGAGACACAGATATCCTCCCTGGCTGATTCATCTTACCTTTCCTACCCGGGGTATAATTTGGAACACTCCTTTATACCACGGGCTGGCGTGTGCGTTTACGTCAGGGAGGATGTCTGTTCTCGACGCCTGAGTTTTCTTGAAGGACAGGACCTATTCATCATCTGGCTGCGTGTAGACTGCGATGACCATTCGCGAATCTACGCATGCCTGTATAGGTCCCATAGCGGTAACGCAGAGACTGACCGGCTCCTCGAACACATCCAAATGGCTACAGATTCCGTGTTGGAGCAGATCCCCACTGCAGAGATCGTGTTTCTTGGCGATTTTAACGCCCACCACGCCGAATGGCTAGGCTCACGTACCACCGATCATGCAGGGAGATCTGTTCACGACTTCGCCTTAGCATATGGTCTGACGCAACTGGTTATTGCGCCAACGCGAATCCCAGATGTGCGAGATCATACACCTTCACTGTTGGACCTTCTGTTGACCTCACATCCGGACGGCTACCTAGTTTCCGTTGACCCTCCTCTGGGATCGTCGGACCACTGCCTGATCCGGAGCACCGTGCCGATCACGCGCCTAACACTTCTTAGGTTGTCGCCGCGTGTGGCACTATAGGTCAGCAGAGTGAGACGAGATGCGGTGCTTTTTTGCATCCTACCCGTGGAGGCAGATATGTTTTTCGCTGGGAGATCCAGATGCCGCTGCTGACGCTGTTGCTGATGTGGTACTGCAAGGTATGGAACTCTTCATTCCATCCTCCTCTGTGCCTATCGGTGGCAGGTCCCAACCATGGTTTGACCGCTCCTGCAAAATGGCCTCTCTCCGAAAGCAGGAATGCTATCAGGCTTGGGTCAATGCGGTGGTATCTAAGGATTTGAATTCCAGCGAACTTAAAAAACACTTCAATCATGCCTTCAGGTCCTTCAAAAGAGTTATTGCTGACGCGAAGTCGAAGCACATTGGCAGAATTGGCGAAAGACTTGCACGCCTTCCCTCGGGAACTCGTGCGTTCTGGTCGCTCGCCAAGGCTGTCCAAGGAAACTTCTGCCAGCCAGCCATTCCGCCACTGCACAGGGATGATGACTCGCTGGCCCATGACGCGAAAGAGAAAGCTGATCTCCTGGGCTGCCTCTTCGCGTCCAACTCGACTCTGGATGACCAAGGTGCACCACCACCGCATATTCCGCGGTGCGATTCATATATGCCGGAGGTAAAAATCCGGCATAGTGCCGTGCTTAAGGCGCTTCTCACCTTGGACATTCACAAATCGAGCGGGCCCGATGGCATTCCGCCGATAGTGCTAAGGACATGTACTCCGGAACTGGCGCCGGTCCTTACCCGTCTTTTCCGGCTCTCCTACTCATCAGCCGTAGTCCCGAAATTATGGAAGGCGGCTTTAGTGCACCCGATCCCTAAGAAAGGTGTACGCTCAGATCCGTATAACTACCGCCCTATTGCCATTACCTCCATTTTCTCCAAAGTAATGGAGTCGATCATTAACCGCCAGCTCTTGGGATACCTAGAGGGGCACCAGCTGATCAGCGACTGCCAGTACGGTTTCCGTCAGGGTCGCTCAGCTGGTGACCTTCTTGCATACCTCACCCATAAATGGGCGCAAGCGGTTGAGTCGAAGGGAGAGGCGTTGGCGGTGAGTTTGGACATAGCGAAGGCCTTTGATCGGGTGTGGCATAAAGCGCTTATAGCGAAACTGCCATCCTATGGGCTTCCCGAGAAGTTGTGCAAATGGGTCACTAGCTTTTTGGCTGATCGGAGCATCAAGGTTGTTATCAACGGTGCATGCTCCGACTTGAAACCCATAAACGCTGGTGTCCCGCAAGGCAGCGTGCTATCCCCTACGCTGTTTCTTCTGCATATCAATGATATGCTGCAAATCAGCAATATTCATTGCTATGCAGACGACAGCACAGGGTATGCTTCCTACACCGGCCGTGCCAACATGTCCCGGGATAGCGTCGACGAGAACCGGAACAAACTTGTGTCTGAAATCGAGACTATGCTTTGCAAAGTCTCGGAATGGTGCCGACATAATTTAGTCCAATTCAACCCCAAGAAGACACAAGTTTGTGCGTTCACCACTAAAAAGTTCTCCCTTTGTCGTATCCCCTCGATTCGAGATCACTCCTCTAACTGCCACAGCCTGTATTGGCATACTTGGCGTCGATATATCGAGCGACGTTCAGTTCCGTGGTCACTTGGAAGAGAAGGCCAAACTGGCCTCTAAAAAGCTTGGTGTACTCAGTAAGGCGAGACAGTACTTCACTAAAAGCCACCGCCTGCAACTTTATAAGGCGCAAATTCGGCCTCACATGGAGTACTGTTCTCACTTCTGGGCGGGTGCTCCCCAGTACCAGCTTCTTCCATTTGACCGCATACAACGAAGAGCGGCTCGAATCATCGACGATCAAGTCATCTCCGATCGGCTTGATTCTCTAGCATTGCGTAGAGATGTGGGTTCTCTCTGCATCTTCTACCGCATTTATCACGGGGAGTGCTCAGAGGAGCTGTTCGGGTTGATTCCAGCGGCCGAATTCCACCATCGGACATTACGTGCAAAGTACCATCCGCATCACGTAGACGTCTGGCATTCCACAACCGCGCGTTATCTTCGAAATTTCTTGCCTCGCACAGCCACTTTGTGGAATCAACTACCGGCAGCGGTCTTCCCGAACAGATACGACTTAGGGACCTTCAAGAAAAAAGCATACTTCCACCTTAAAGGCCGGCAACGCATTTCTTGACACACCTGTTGTTGCGGATGTCCATGGGCGGTTGCCTCACCTCTCCCCATCCCGTGAGCCTCTTGCCCGTTTGCCCCCTCTCTATTAAAAAAAAAAATTAAAGGCGATAGGGATCCTTCATCAGGACTGACCACGACCACTCACTTGGGCGTATAACAGAATAAAGTCCAATATCAGTTTTAAAATCACATTTCTATTCGATCTATAATCCACATTACACTAGTCTAAAATTCAATACCGTATAATTAAAATAATCACTCACTTCAGAAACCAATAACAATTAACATCATTTATTCGAAACCGTGGTGCGTTCACCATGACGGTTAGACAATGAATGCCGCCCACATGGGTGCGCTGACCATCGACACGACGTTCCGCCAGAAATGACAGTTGTCAAATCTAGTTCCGGCGTAATCTGCCAATGACATTTTGAATACGCCGTCATATATTTTTGCAAACGATTATAATCAGTACACTTTATGTTTTGTTTGTGTGATGTGTTGAATGTCACTTCTCTTTTAAAACAAATTTAAATTATTCTTTTTTAATTTATCCTTCTAGACCGAACGAAAGGATATCCTGTCTCAAGTTGAAAAGAAACTGAACACATTTATTGATGTACATATCAAAGATCTGAAGAGGTTACTGTTCGCGACGGACATGGCTCTCATGTCGATGGTCCTGCTGAAGCTGAACAAGAAGATGGACACTTCTGAAGCGAAGATCAAGTCCACTCAAGCTAAGATTCCGTTCGGGCTATATACCAGTCCTGGCAAGTATTAGCATTTTATTATTATATTAGCAAATAATTGAACTAGGCCTTATTTTGTGGAAATCCATAATTATCTAAATTCTATTTTAATGATTTATATTCAAATCAAATCAAAATCACTTTATTCATGTAGGTCAAGGAAATGACACTTAAGAATGTCAAAGGTATCCTTTTCTTTCTATATCTACCGCCACTTCGGAAATGGTTGAGCTTTAATGAGAAAGAGGTGGCGTGAAACTCATTCCCACTCTTGTAAATCAACATTTACAGCGTCATCCTTTTATAGATAATTTAAGTTACAATATATGTAAAGTGATACAACAAAAATACTCACACCTTACACGACTTACACGAGTAAGCCAAATTAGGTAAAAATGGAATTAATACGTTAAAAAAAAACAAAAGTTATATTGAGTATAGTAGATGCATGTAACCACAAGTTAGTGATGATTTGTTTTGTGTTTTAGTTCGAGGATGTGGGTAGTTACGAAATGGGAGTAGAAATTATATTATAACGCTTTGTTTCAATACACAGAATTCAAATGCCTCGGCACGTCGTATTACATAGCGTCAGCACACAACCAAGAGGATGTACAAATGATTTTGTCGAGTGAACGAAAGCCCCATTGTTATACGTTTCGAGGTAAGTTATTGCTTTGTACTATATATTCTAGAAAATAACACCAAAAGGACTTTGACGTGACAACGTCATTGACGTGCACTAAACAACTAGCACAACTCTGCCTACGAGCCTCTATTAGGCAGTTTTCGTTCAGTTATGTTTTGACCGCGCTTTGAATACAACGCTACGCAATGATAAAGTTTTCAATGGAAAACTGTCTAAATTCCATAAAAAAATGATTAACTACTTAGCGGAGTAGTAGGCATATATTTTTTTTGTCTGATATTAGATTTCATATTCAAATAGAGTTATGTCGATAATAAATACTGGCTTTTTATTGAAGGTGCGTTCGCATTCTCCGGTTTCTACCACCGACATTCGGAGACAACGTACGTCGGGCCTCATGCGGAACAGTTTCAGGCCAAGGATCCAAGCCAGGGTCTATACTGCCAGTCTGATGACAACTGGAGCGACGCGCAGTGCATTTACAAGTATGAATGCTTAACTTCTCAATCTTTTTCTTCTTTTGAGTCGCTTTCCTCATGCAGAATGCACCTAAAGCCCAACCGCACGAACGAGTGTCTCCTTCAAAAGTTTGGCGAGCCAACATTTCCTGAGGATGCTTCGTGTAGAGGCGAAACTAGTAAACTAGTTTTACGTTGATGATTAACCCGGTCGTACGGTCGGGTTTCAGCGTGGGCCCATTTATAGTACAATAATATCTTTATTTCTCACCAGCAACCAAAATTGCAATACAACGATAGCTTAAAAAATTCAGGGGATAGAGGTAAATGTGGGTGTGTATGCATGAGACGGAGTGTGTGTGTGTATGTGTGTGAGAGAGAGAGAGGGTAAGAACAACCTATCGCACGCATGTATGTGCATACGTGCGATAGGTTGTTCTCGGTTCATAGGTGAGCTAACCATCCAAGACCTCCAGAAGTCCCTCTGTGTGACAGTAGTCTTGCAAAAGGAGCCATTCGTGTGCAGTTGTTCGACATTTGTATATATTTAGACCATTCAGACATAAGACCTTATGGAGCTTATTATAAAAGTACGGTCCCAGAAACAGAAAGAATCTGATGTCGTTACCTTCGTAGATACTACCACAAGATGGTTGCGGCGAGTAGACTGGCCTATACTCTGTTAAAGTGTGCTGTTTGATAACAATAGCCAATATGAAGAGTTGCCTGACTGTCAGAACTTGGCAGTATTCATAGAGTCATTCACCGAACTGAACCGAACGCTGTACGCCTTCCTTAACTCTAAGCCATGCGGTTTGGCCTTAGTTGCATTCTACATGACTAACAAATCTTGTCGTATCTAGAGATGCCACAATATTAGTTTATGTCTGGTCCTATATTATTAAACGGTTACGAAGACTGAACTTTGAAAGCAAACACACAAGTTTACAGAACCTTTCAAGATGTCGTGCTACCGGAGAGTACTACGCATCAATTCAATCAAGATCTAAATCTTTAGACGTGCCTGACGTACTGGAGAGGACGACTACGGCATTTAAAACTTTCTGCGTCTAATTGATGCGTAGTACTCTCTAGAGTGAGAAGTTTTGAAGGATTTACGTGGCAGGCTTTTCTTGCTTTCCAAGCTCCTGAAGGTATGTATCACACCAGAGCTAGGGGGGAGTGCTTGGTGACCTTAGATGTTTGGCTCGGTTTGACCACACCTCTGCACTCAAGTACAATGTGTACGCCTCTGCTGCACAGGGAACAAACAATTTGGGAATATTCAACAAACGTTTGTTAAAAGCGCTGCAACCCGTTCTCACGTTAGTTATTTTACGTAAAGAGTTGTCAGTTTTAGTAATTTAGGAAAAACCCTTCGGCTAATGCAAGTGTCAGCTTCGTCTTGGTGTGTTGGCGTATGACAGATGCTCACAATCCAGATGAAAGGGGACTATTGGTTGAGATCCGATTTTTACCATCTCTCGACGTGAATAATAAATAGATTATAAATATGGAAAATCTAGAAACTAGAGTGTCATTTTGAATCGTGAATAGTGTCAATTAAGATAATTTCGGCCCAATTTTGTTACCACAGCACTGAGATTTTGCCAGTGAGTATCTAGTTCTTTATTGAGACTTTTAATTCAATGTTGCCAGGATAAACCCGCGCGAGGAGTTTCCCGAATCCGTGGAGTATGAACCGAAGATTTCGTACTGGTGCGGCCCGTATCGTTACTTCTTGCCAGCCACAACAGACATTCGATGCATCTTCTCCATTTTCTCCATGAACTTCATCTTGCGGTTCGGATTCGACGGCGTCACTTACAAAAGCTCGGATCTCTCTTTCGTGAGTATTATCTATATTATTAATAGGTATTTTTTGAATGAATGTTTTAAAAATTGGCAGTTTTAAAACAAGTTTTGTCATTACTTAATGTAACACTTTCCTATTTGTCATCATTATCAGCCACACGACGTTCACCTAACGAGCCTTGCACCTCTGAGCGTGACGGCTAAGCGTAACCTGCTACTACCTACGAAAAAAATGTGTGCGGTGGGCCAAAAGAAGTTTTCACTTTAAAAATATTTCGGTGAAAACATTCTCCAATTTTAGTATTTTGTAAAGATGTTTTTATTGGTAATTCCAGATGTACCAGAATGGTCAAGTGTTCTACACAGACGAGCCTTGGGCGGGAATGTCCTGCTGGAACTGGGCGTGCAAGTGGAGACACAACCAGAACCAAAGATCTAATGAGTTTTTTGTTAATTAGATGAATACATTGTTTTGAAATATAACTTGATTTATTTAGATATCCACATAATTTCCGAACATAAGCTTGTTATTATAAAAACAAATACGGAGTATCTCTTCAAATGCAATTCTGCCGCAGAAGCGAAAGAAGCTGATAACAGCATGGGTATGAGAGTGGACAACGAAACAACAGAGAAAAAGTGCATTTGGTACACTCTCCTTTAAACCTCCTTTCCAGCCTAGCCAAACTCTCTAAGAAAAAAGTGATTCACTGGATTGTATGAAACGTGCAGTCATTGATAGATGACGGCTATAATTTTGTAAAAAAAACGGAGATAGCCGAAAACGTTATGAGCAAATGTTCGCTTTCAACCTTAGCCGGATTATACTTCGTCGCCATACTGTATATTACTATTTCATACTTATGTCAAATCTCACTCCACGGTTCATACTAAACTAAATTTCACATTCAATTTTTACTTAGGCAAACCCGCCTCTTATTACTATTACCTACGTATTGATTAGTATTTACATCTTCTTTGCTCCTTTCTCTCTGATGTCGTCAGTTTTGATTTCACAATAGAAAATGTTAAAGCTTATAGTAGACGCTCCTCATCAGTCAAATAAGTAAGAATAAAGTACTTGAAGCCATTGAAATTAAAAACATCCAAATTTCAAATGTTAAATGCTTATTTTAGTAATATTATATTTATATTAAAACTGTCTTAATTGATATTTTTGCATTAATTTTAATTAAAATTAAAAGTTTTTTATTTCACTCAACAAAAAACGGAACGCGTTTACGTGTTTGATACTTTTCCAAAATATGTCAATGTTACATTGTTGTCAAGGTCAATGTCATACTCGCAAACGTGTTACTAACTATACCTTAGAATATTGACATTATAGAAGTAGACCCCGTGTGTCCCTTTTAGATAGCAATAGTTTTGACAGGAGTAGTCTTAGGTATTCTCATATTAATATATTTTTAAGAAAGCCAACAGCTAGTTGTACTTACATCAAAATAATTAACAAACATAATTCATTCGAGCTAATAATAGGCTTCCACATGTACATAGGAACAAGTATAATATGATTAAATCTAACATATTAATTACAAATAACACAAATATTATGACTAAAATTACCCCTCACGGAATTAAATCGTATGAAATAATGTCACATACTCAACAGATGATTGGGAAATTAATTAAACACAATAATGAAAACCATAACCTACAAAATATGCCTATTAAAACATACTACAGCCAGAACTCTATTAATGAATGATCAGGAAATATATTGTGTTGTTTCTATTCACATGCATTTATTTTCTTTCATAAATCTAAGTTTTTAAAAATGTATTATATTATTAGATACATGCAAAAATAAAATGACATAAACTTGGAGTGCCGCCGGTAGCGAAGCCATGCCCAAGGGCTGAGCTATCGGTGGCAGGGCCGCAGACAGAGGCATCTGTATTTGATCCTTGAATCAAACGCTTAGCGAGAACCTTTTGATGTAATAATCGAGGCTCTTCGCTATAAGACCGCCGTAAGGACTATCCGGGCAAAGATAGTCGAGTCAACGTCTCGTCGGTCACCTCGTTAGCTAAGTCAAAGTACTTGCTGAAACTGTCCTTCTCAGCTTTCATGAGGTAGTCTTTATATGGAATAGTGATTTCGACGAGAACAGCCCGGCGCCGGGATCGGTTAACCACCACATTACCATGCTTATATTAGATGACAATAATCCTGCCCGTGATGATAGACCGTTTCCAAAAACCAGCGCTGGTACGTATTTATTGTACGAATTATTATTATTATTAACCACAATTTGAACCGACATCAAAAAGGAGGAGGTTCTCAATGCGACGGTATTCCTTTTTATATTTGTTACCTCAGAACATTCATCTGGGTGAACCAACTTTGATGATCCTTTTTTTATTTGAAAGCTGGTGCTTATCGTGTGATCCGGTCCCATTTTAATTTGGTCTAGTTCTGACAATGACATCCACGAGATAACCATATTAGTCTTAAATTTGCATTCAGTATGTATGCGACAAATGTACGAATGTTCTTCTCACGAGCTCAACTGTATACGAACATAATATGGTAAATAATTTGCTAAGTTCAACTTTTTGAAACAAATTCTCCAAATTTACTGGTCTCATTCTAACAAAATTTCTGAATCCACTTCTGTCTTCTATTCTTAAATCATTCAATAAGGAACGATAGGCCTCTTCTTGCTGCCGTCTCCTCAAAAATGATCGCGACCAGTACTTGCGTGGGTTTCTTGAATTTCCTTCATTCTGTATCCCCTCGTTTACACCAAGGTATTATACACGTATTATTATTAGTAGTAACTGCATTACTCATGCTTGCGAGACGATTATAAAAGTATCGAAAGAATATCGTAATATAAGCCGAGATAAATATTGCTAATAAAGCTTATGTCTTTGACCATTCCATTTATCTTCTTCTTTTCCACAAAAAAAAGCAGACTGTCCGCTAAACCCCTCGTTTACACAAAGGTATTAATGTATTATACATGTATTTGACAAGTTTCATGCACATTTAAAATACAAGTTGTATGCAATGTTTCCAAAAACAAAAACATAAAACTTGTCGTAGACAAAATTTGTATAGTCGTCTACATGTATATGATCTCATGTTTCACACTTGTTGTAGGCTAGTAGCTAAACTTGTTTGACATGTCAGTGCTGAAGTTGCTGATATTTCTGTTCAATTGACTACTGGTACAGAAAAAAGAAAGTGAAGGTACTGTGGAACTATGCTTCATGAGTGCAGTATACTTGTACATCATTAAAAAAAGAAAATTCAAGAAAACCACGCCAGTACTGGTCGCGATTATTTTTGAGAAAACGACCACAAGAAGGGGCCTATCATTCCTTATTTAATGATTTTAGAATAGAAGACAGAAGTGGATTCAGAAATTTTGTTAGAATTATTAGGAGTTTGATAATAAATAGCAGATACAGTTATATAGTATATTTGGTAAAAATAGCACATTAATAATAAAAAAACACAGCTTTCAGACTCAGCTGACACAACAGATTAAAAGATAGTTTTTGTTTTTCTTTTGACATAGAAAAACCAGCAGTCACTCTAAAAATCCAAACATACGTCATGATTCATACCAGCCAGTCAATGAATTTTCTGAATGTATTTCTTTGCTCTAACAAGAATGAGACCAGTAAATTTGGAGAATTTGCTCCAAAAAGTTGCACCATTGCATACATTTCTTAGCAGACTTTAGATTATCGAGATAGCATCACTCCAGCAGAGCAATTAATATTATTTTTATGCAAAAGGAGGACAAACGAGCCTTCGGGTCACCTAGTACACATTCTCTTAGGGAAGGTGTACGCGCTTTTTTAGTTGAACATGTTTGAGATTTCTAGCTATTGGTGATTAATATTCATCTTTATTGGCATTAAAGGCAAAAAGTAGTCAATGCATTACTGATACTTGCGAAACGATTTAAGTGTTGAAAGAGTATCTTAATGTAAGCCAAGATAAGCTTTATGTTGGTGTGAACGAGGTCAATGTATCAGATTGTATCAAACATTTCACAGATCTTTATATGAACGCAAATGTGTTTTATACTTGTATAAAAACTTGTTAGCAACACATTGTGGACGCATAAATATTTCAGACAATTGCAATACATGTTAAAAACAAATAATTTTGTTTTAAAAAGTATTCTACAAGTTTTGTATAAAACAAGTTATTGACTTGTTTATTGGTTTAAAAGTTCTTAACAACACGATTCACTTTCCTTAGCAACTTTTTTCGAATCGCTCTTTTGACACATAAGCTATCCAGTTTAGGTTGAAATATTACCTCATGGTATGAATGAACGGAACTTTAAAAACATAACATATTCTCTGTATGTTTTCACTGTTGACACCGCAGGAAACAAACATCGGCGGGCCTACCATGAACTCTTATTGCGATTCATTTGGTGACCTAAAATAAACTGCTTTGTTATTTCATACCACGACATCATTTAAGCGACCGAATTTAGGTTGACGTCAAATCAAATAGGAAATTGAATCGCAAACTGATTTAGTTCGTTCATTCTTCATAAGCGATTCAAACTCCATTTAGTAAAAGACACTTCATGGCACGAACTTCATTTTAGCGATTTAGGTACCTAAACTGACCTTCATTGAAATTGAATCGGTAAGTTGATGGTAGGCCTTCTGACGTGTGGTCAAACCGGCACATACCGCCTTTTTATTTACTGGCAATTGAATTAAGAATTGACTAAAAGGACTTGTCTCAAAAACAAATATAATATAAATTTTAAAAAGAATTGACATTGGCATCTGGCAGGTACACATTTTTATATTATTTCTCTTTCATTTCCAAAATCGACAACGCAGCGAGCAAAGCGTTCGTTCGATCGCTTGGTCACGTATACGTCAGCTTTTTATCATCAAATGTCTGATTTTCTTATCCCACATGCTTAGGGGTAACCGAAACAAGAAAAAATCTAAGAATCCCAGAACGAGAAGAAAAGTACGAGACCGCCCTCTGGCTTTAGATGTGAACTAGAAAGTTAAAAGGATCACGGAGCTTTGTCCGGTTTAATCTGGTTATAGTTGGTTTGAACATTCAAGCTTAGAGTTCGGTGCCCCTTCAAGTTTTTATTTAGAAGTTTAGTGCAGTGTTTTAACAGTCCAACGAGAAGTTTTATAGTTTAAGTTTTTACAAATAAAACAAAATGTCTGAAGAATCCTCGGCCGATCGCAATGTTGAAATTTGGAAGATCAAAAAACTCATCAAGAGTTTGGAAATGGCAAGAGGGTGAGTGAATTCCGATTAATTTTATTTTGAATTATTGTTACTGACACTTGGTAATTAATTAATTACAATGCGACACGAATTTCCATTTGCCAACAAGGCTGCGCTATTTATTACGCATGCGCATATAATATAACCTAATTTTTCTCCCTACTGATTTAAAATCGCACTCTTTACACATACGGTGCTAATATATAAATATTCCGTTCCATTTCAAGGTCGAGTAGACAAACTCACACATCATATGTCAGAATGATTGCCTTCAAGCAATTAGATAACCCTTATGAAACATTAGCTAACAGAATTGATACTTCCTGTGTTCCTGCAAATCTCAGTTGGTTTAATGTTATAAGTACCTAAAAACTGAAATGGACAATCATTCCGAATTTAACTGAGGAACTATATATGAATGTATCATCACATAGGCCTCCTGCAATTGTAACCATTGTACTGTCTCTTGTCATTTGTGTCCCCTGAGCATTTAGTATGAGGTCATCACTCCCAACTCTCTCTCCCAAAGCCCTTCCTATTTCTTGACTACTAGAAAGTAACCCTGTGATTGCATTTAAATTTAATTATTTTTTCTCATTTACAATGCAATTTACTGCCAATTTATTACTTACTAAACTAGTGTCTGTTACATAGGCAAAATTTGACTAGTTCTTGATTCATATAGAATTACTTTGTACTGTAAAGAGCTTATATACATAATATTTATGGTGAACCTTATGTGAAGCACTCAAGTGCAGCAAATTGGTGACAGAATTGTACACAGAGATGGTAAAAGTAGAGACCGGGAGCACAAAGGGATGTAAGATGTTCTGCTATAAAGAGTTGAGGATAAATTGCTAAATTATTATTATATGTGAACATTAGAAAACCTAGAAGAGGACAATAGTTTATCTTTGTTCTTAGCATTAAATTGCAGTTGAAAATCAACCATTATTTCACAACAGTAAGAATTTGCAAGATACTTATTGCCAATGATATCACAAAAATCATTTTAATACACATGAGGCTATACACATAGTATAGATACTTAGACACAAATTATCTAGCCTACTACCTTGTGAGTAATAATAGGTTGCACTGTTATTGCAATATAATTAATATACAGTAGAACCTCTATAAGTCTAACATCAAGTGAGACACAACTGTTTTTGGATTAAAGAGAGTTTCAACTTAGGTAGATTTTGATTTGACATAAAGTCGATCAATCTTATAAAAAATTTATTTATTATGAAATCAAAACAGCCTTAAAATAAAATAAATATATTGGATTTCTTGAATTTGCTGAATCAATGATAGTGTACTTACACTGTCAGCAAATTTTTAAAGTTGGTAAGTAATAATAATAAAATAATTGAGTTGTAAAGGATGTAAATTAGAACATTGCTATGTTCGAAATACAGAATATGTATCAAAAAGGAGTTACTGATTATTTTGACTAATAGAGTTGAAATTTTGAGTAACGGTTTTGGTGTTTGAAGGGAAGGGAACAAAACATTATTCTGACATTTGAAGGTTTTCAACTAATCGAGGTTCTACTGTAATATACAAATACTAAACATTCTTCACACACACATTTGTGTCTAGGAGGGTTTGAATCTGGAACCAATGGCTAATAATATCAGATTCACCAACCATTGGGTTGCATGTGTTATGGTATAGGCCATAGGTTCTCAATGTGGGCGATAATGCCCCCTTGTGGGCATTTGAGACTTTCGGGGGACTTTCTGGGTAGAAGACCCAGAGAAAATTAGGGGGCATTGAGATGACACAGATGGGGCGTGGATAGATTAAAAAATATAGTCTAAAAAGGCAAAAAAATACATGAAAATACTATAGAAAAAAACCATATTCTCAAAGTGTGCAGTGAGCAAAATAAGGTTGAGAAACTATGGTATAGGCTGTGTTAGTAATAAAAAAGCAAAGAATTATGAGCACCAATTGCTACCACTAAACATAATAACATCATGAATAATATGATACATAATATTATTATTTATTCAATGGCAACACAACAAAATGTTTCTTTTTGCTACACATCATATGAATTCATTTTCAAATCCAAATATTTTTATTCAAAATAGGATGTGACATCACTTATTGAAAGTCAAAAAAACTACCACCCATTCCAAAATGAATGCCTCAGACCTGAAAAGAATGACATTTTGATATCAATCACTTACAACATGTGTAAACTAAATTATCCTTCATGGCTTAAACAAACTTCTATACATAACTGAAGCTGGCCTGAGATCATTACTTTAACATTGAAGATGGTTTTGATGAATGGTGGTATGGTTAAACAATGGTTTCTCATTGTGAGATGATTTCCATCATACAGATTTGAGAGTTGAACAAGAGATACCAAAATTTTGGTTGATAAGTTACTCTAACAGTTAGATTGGTTAGTGGGAGTGTCTGGAAGGAGTGCCTAGAGGCCCAGAGTCCTGCATTTTCCATGAATTTTGGTACAAATTAAATTTGTATATTTAGTCCCAGAAGTGATGGATATTTCTAAAAAATAACAAACTGTTTCAACTTGCAGTATATTTTATCCTAAAATTTTCACAAGAAAGTCTAATAAATTTAATATTTTTTTTAGGAATGGTACATCAATGATCTCTCTCATCATCCCACCCAAAGACCAGATCTCGAGGGTGTCCAAGATGTTGGCTGATGAATTTGGAACTGCATCCAACATCAAGTCCAGAGTGAACAGACTATCCGTCCTTGGTGCTATCACCTCTGTACAGCATCGTCTCAAGCTGTACACTAAAGGTAAACTTTATTTATCATAATAGTAATCCACAGTAATTTTACTATATATATATATATATAAGAGATTTCCACATATATAGTCACTCAACACGATATCATAGAGATATTAGAGCTAAAGACTTGAAATTTTCGTAGGAATATTCTTTTCACCGAGTAGAGGTCAGCTAAGAACAGATTTTCGAAAATTCCATCCGCAAGAGTTTTTTTTTATTATGAACAGAACAACGTCTGTCGGGTCAGCTAGTAAATATAATAAATAATAGTAATAATCTTTTAAGCAAGCCTAAAAAATATATTGTTACAAAACACCCTCTGTGGTAGGATTCCCTGAGTTGAAGAGGCTAGGTCCTTCTGAAGGCTTATCTGACATAAATCCTACTACTCCACAGCTGAATACCTGATCGGATAGCCTTGGGACTAGTTTATGATTATTTTATAGCAATACCAATGACGTAGCAATAACATATATTGTATATTTTATTTAAAAGAGCGCTAAAAAGATTGCTGGGAGAGTTTTTTGCGCCGTTTCATGTCTCAGAGTGCCATTTGTTTTGGAAGTGTTGAACTGACATCAAAAAGAATAAACAATATGTTATGTTTTTAAAGTGATAACCCTCACTTCTAGGATTAATACACAAATAAAATTTGAAAAACAAAATTTTATGAACGATGCGGGATTCGCATCTCGGGACAGTATCTACTGAAGCCACAACCATAGTAGATCCTGTAGATGAAGCCACAACCTGAGAGTTGAACAAAGCAAACAGAATTTTATAACGAGGCGGTACTCGAACGGTTAGCTCAGTTAGAGCACCGGCACGGAACGCCGCAGGTCGTGTGTTCGAATCCCGCATCGTTCATAAAATTTTGTTTTTCAAATTTTATTTGTGTATCAAAAAGAATTGTAAAAAAATCAATTTGCAGAAAATAAATGCCTTTTTTTTCTTCCATATCTTCCAGTGCCACCAAATGGTCTTGTCATCTACTGTGGTACAATAGTCACGGAGGAGGGAAAAGAGAAAAAAGTCAACATTGACTTTGAGCCATTCAAACCTATCAATACGTCCCTGTACTTGTGCGACAACAAGTTCCATACAGAAGCTTTGACTGCATTGCTCGCTGATGATAACAAGTTTGGGTTCATTGTGATGGATGGTAATGGAGCACTTTTTGGTACTCTTCAGGGAAATACTCGGGAGGTATGTGATTTTTTTTAAATTTGGTTATTTAGTATTACTTTTGGTTTGTCTATATTAGCAACTTTTTTTTTTATGGAATAGGAGGACAAACGAGCGTACGGGTCACCTGGTGTTAAGTGATCACCGCCGCCCACAATCTCCTGCAACACCAACCCGGAAGGTGTTCGCGCTTTTTTGAAGGTACCCATGTCGTATCGTCCCGGAAACACCGCACAAGGAAGTTCATTCCACAGCTATGTAGTACGTGAAAGATAGCTCCTTGAAACTCCTCCGCACTGTGGAGGAGGAAGGTGGAATTCGGCGGCAGGAATCGAAGGAAGGAAGTTAAACAGCTCTTCGGAACACTCCCCGTGATAAATGCGGTAGAAGACACACAATGAAGCGACGTCTCTACGCTACGACAAGTGATTATTAACTATTTATTTATTTGCTTCAAATGTATATGAATATGATTTTATACCAATGTAAATGATTTTATAATATATGTATGTATAATATATATTATATAGGATTATTGGTAGTTTGGCGTATTCGTGTTAGGAGGTGATAGGGGTAATTTTAAATCTATATGCATTATAAAAGTGGGTTTTATATAGCTGCATAAAGAATGCAACATCAATTTTTTTTTAAAGTAGACATTATAAATCTAATTTTTTCACTGGTTATGTATCAATATTAAAATAATAATTCATAGTCAAATAAACCTCATTCAATTAGGCTTGAGCACTTTTGAATCGTCACTATAAATATTTCTTTTAAATTACTGGATCTATCATATGTTTGGATATTACCAGTCATACGAAAAATGATACTATTAAAAAAAAAATAGATTTTATAATTAAAAACACGTTATGAAACTCGTCTTGCAAGTTTATTTTAAAAACATGACTGTTTTCTTAGCTCTTGTAGGATAGGGCAGCGCTACCGTAACCGGCACACGCAATGAACCGGCTTTAAGCCTGGACTCCTCATAGGACATGTAATAGATCCTTCTCGTCCTATCCAGTGATTAGGAAAATGGCTATTTTCCTCCGAGCCACCACCTAATATTGACACCAAAATACAGTGCATCCATTCCTTTTTCAGGTGCTACACAAGTTTACAGTGGACCTACCGAAGAAGCACGGTAGAGGAGGTCAGTCGGCGCTGCGTTTCGCTCGTTTGCGTATGGAGAAGCGTCACAATTACGTACGGAAGGTAGCCGAGGTGGCCACGCAGCTGTTCATCAGCGCAGACAGACCCAATGTGGCTGGTCTCATCTTGGCTGGTTCCGCTGACTTCAAGACTGAGCTGTCACAGTCGGACATGTTTGATCCTGTAAGTAATAACAAAAATCTATACTTAGTGTGAATTTTTTGTTATTAATCGCGCTTGTTAACGCGCCTGCTGGTTTTCTCTGTTGTAGTCTATTCAAATTGTTGTAATTTGAAACTAGATGAAACGAAAAAAAGAGACAAACAGGTAAATGTATAGGATTCGACGTGTTCAACGTGACTGTTCTTGGACGACGCCGCACCCAAATATGTCCCATAATAAAATGTAAATCGACCTTCGCGAAACGACAATATGATTATATGATATGTTATGATATTCATGAGAAGACTTATCTACACACTAATCAATTTCGATGTAAAAAAGAAAACCACCGCCTATCTTAAACAATTATCATATTCAGAAACGGAAAGTCTAATGTAACCTAGTCACTAAGTATTAAACGCACACACACACACATTTTATTTCTATTTATTATTAATTATTTCATTGGTCGTTTGTCGAGGAATCACTGACCCCGAAGAAACAGTTTTAACTAGTTTCGGGGTCCACCCATATTAATATCACTGCAAAACCGTTTTCCGATGTTATTATTATTACAATTAACGATAAAAAAGATTTTAATAATTTTATTGGTATTATACAATAATTATTGTACATTGAGTAAATTAAGTCATGCAGTGAGTGTAAGAAAAAGATGAAATAAAGTATTAATATTATTGTTCAGCCGGCGAGAAAATGAGACAGACACATAAATTCATAAGATTTAACGTGGGATAAATTGAGATAGGAAGCATTATTTAGTGGTTGGTACCAGGCGATCATAGATGAAGAAGTGATTGTCCTATGTATTACGCGAGCATACCTTAATGTATTATGACTCACGACGTTTTACTACATAGACACCAGGAGAATATAAATATGGTAGCGGTGCTAGTAATTCAAATTCAAAAACACTTTTTTCATGTAGGTCACAAAAATGACACTTATGAATGTCAAAAAAAAATATATAAATATTGTTTCTTATTGAATTTACCGCTACTTCGTAAAGGGTTGAGCTAATGAGAAGAAGTAGCAAGAAACTCATTGCCACTCTTTTAAGTCAAGATTTACATTTTAATTGTTTTACAAATCATTTCAATTACAATATATGCAAAGTGACGCAACAAAAATACTCAAAAGTCAAAAACTGAAAGGCTTACATGAGTAAGTCAAAAAAAGAAAAAAAAAAAGTAAATTAATACTTATAAACACAAGAGTTATTGAGTATAGTAGATGTATCAATCCACACATACCGTAAATAAATAGAGGCATTATGTGAGCATTTCATTAAATAAAATATATACTAACTTTAACTTTAAAGGAAATAATAATAATAAAAAAACACATCAAGCAGACCTCCCGGTAATAAGATCATCCAGCCCCCACGAGTAGCACCCGTTCACGAGCATGACGCATGGACCAGCCATCGCCTCCCTCGACCATATTTTAGGGAAGGGAACGACCCGCCCCACGTCGCCGCCACAAGCAAAGGCATTTAATGTCTTTCATAGTGGTTGAAATCATGTGTCATCCTAGCAACAAGAACCAGGACTTCATATTCAGCTTAGAAGTTCATGCACAAATTAAAATATGTTTATTCAAAATAGGAATTAAAATCACTTATTGAAAAACTAACACCGATTCAAAATAGTGTGCCACAGACCTGAGAAGAACGGCCGCAAGAAACGCATCGGGTTTTTTTTTAAATAAAAATATGGATTACAATGTAATATGGTAGCCTACATAGAATTTGTTATTTTTTAATATTTACTTTAATTTATTTGCCTCATGTGTTTTTAAGACATAAAAGATATTAAAATTTAAATACGGCAGGCTATTTAATTAATTAAAAAAATATATATTACCAAATTAATTCAATAGTAAGCGCTGTATAGGTTTGGAGCCCAAGGCAAGGTAATATCAATGTCGTAAGATTAAAAAAAAAAAGCGGCGGGAAACAGGTCTTGATTTTTTCGTGCGTTTATTAATTTCTTAAAATTTGCTAAAATTGTTAAAAATGTCCATGTTATACTACTGTTTTATATCCTGGCAATCGAAATGAAAAGCAGAGTTTATAACTCGTCCACAAAACCTTTTTATCTCTCGTTTTGTGCACTCGTTGTAAAATCTACCATTTAGTTGTGATGTTTGTATAAATTCTGTTCTCTGAAATTGCATATTTTAATTTAAGGTTTTTGCTTCCAGCGTCTCCAATCTAAAATCATCAAGCTGGTGGATGTCTCATACGGCGGTGAGAACGGATTCAACCAGGCCATTGAACTGGCTGCCGAGTCCTTACAGAATGTCAAATTTATTCAGGAGAAGAAGCTCATTGGTCGTTACTTTGATGAGATCTCACAGGTTAGTTTTATGACTCGCTGTGACTTAGTATATTATTTATTTAACGCGAGTGATACACACAATTTAGTATACAGGGGATTTCGGGGGCGATAAATCGATCTAGCTAGGTTTTAATTTAAAAAAAAAATAGTTTTATCCATGTTTTAATGAGAAACAGCGACAATAACATTAGAATACAAAGGTAAATTTCGCCGCTATATATACAAGACTATAATAGCTCAGATGGTGGGACATTGGGTGATCCGGAAAGCAGAAGTACCCGGTTCGAATCCAGATGTCTTATTAGTCTTTTATGCATTATTAAAAATCCGAGCAAGGCTCGGACGTCCGGATATTAAACTAAAACTAAGCGCTTTTGTTTCGTTACTACAAATATTTCTTTTAATTGACCGAATATACCATATGTTCTGAATAACTTGAGCTTGTGGGAAGAGCATAAAAGAAACTCAACAGTCACTCATTTCAATCAAATAGAGTATTTTACAATGGCTTTAATATACAAAACAAATTAGTTTGTAAGGTGCTGCATCCAATATACGAATTGTGTTCAAAGTTAAAACTGTTTAAATATCAAATATATCTTAATAAGTAATAAATTATAAAATGTATAAATATATGACGGCGCATTCAAAATGTCATTGTCAGAATACGCCGGAACTAGATTTGACATCTGTCATTTCTGGCGGAACGTCGTGTCGATGGTGTAGTGTAGCCAAGCCAGTGTAGCCAAGTGGGCGGCATTCATTGTCTAACCGCCATGGTGAGCGCACGTAATCTATAAATAATAATTGTTCTTGATTTCGGAAGTGAAAGTGACTATTTAAATTATACGGAATTGATTTTTGGACTAAAGTGTAATGTGGATTATTGATCGTGAAGTAAAGTGATTTTATAACTGACATCGGACTTTTATCTTGTTTTCTACACGCCCAAGTGAGTCGCCGTGGCCAGTCCTGATGAAGGCTCCCTATCGCCTTTATATGAATCCTACTAATATTATAAATATGAAAGTTTGTATGTCTGGATGTATGTTTGAACTTCTTTAACGCAAATTCTACTGAATAGATTTTGATGAAACTTTACAATAATATAGCCTACACACCAAAATAACAAATAGGCTATAATTTGTAAAACTATAGTGTGAATTATACAAAATATAAAAGTGTGATTGTTACTAATGAATACAACTAGCGCCATCTCTTATCAACTAGCAAGGAAAAGATCAATACAGTTTATATGGCAAAACAACGTTTGCCGGGTCAGCTAGTTATCATATAAATTTGGGTAAGGATGCTTTGTGAACATGATGGTCGTGATTACTGTCATAATTGGTAATTGCATCCAACAAATACAACAACATAAAAGATTGGCAATGAGTTTCTTGCCACTTCTTAATAAAGCCTAAATGGTGGTATTGGTGTTGGTCTTTTCCTTGACCTACATGAATAGGGTGATTTTGATTTGATTTAATCGCTAATTATTATGATTTATATTGTGACAGGACACGGGCAAGTATTGTTTCGGTGTGGACGACACTCTGCGAGCTCTGGAACTGGGTGCGGTTGAAACACTTATATGTTGGGAGAACCTTGATATTCAGAGGTGAGATGTAAACACTTGCAAATTAAACTACTAAAGGCCGGCAACGCTCTTCTGATTCCTGTGGTGTTGCAAGAGAATGTGGGCGGCGGTGATCACTTAACACCAGGTGACCCGTACGCTCGTTTGTCCTCCTATTCCATAAAAAAAATTGAATAAAAACATGTAACATGGTGTTATTACAAACAAAGTTAAGTACACTTGTTTTAAAATAGTTCTATTACAAATCCGTCTTTTTGTTGTTTAGCGTTAATTTTAAGACGTCGTTTAAATAGTTTCACACTGCTTAAGAAAACACGTGTCTGAGCCACGTTTAATGGTTTTAAAAAATCCCTTTGGTTGTATTTCCTAGACTAAATATTCGCAATGCAAAGACTACAGCAACCAAGTTTAGCTCAGTGGTTAAAACGTTGGAGACGCGTTATCGAAGTAGTATTGTAGAAATGTGACCTCACTAATGAATATACGATTGGTACGCATCTATTGTTTTATAACCCTATTTAGTGTTTTTTTTTTGGGATTCGTACATGGTCCTTCGAGCCGGAGGGTACATACATTGTAATACATATTTACAATAAATTGCAGATATGTGCTCAAGTCCCACGCGGCCAACCAGGAAACCATCCTACACTTGACTCCTGAACAAGAGAAGGATAAATCACACTTCACCGATAAAGAGGTAAGGTTCTGGTTACCACTTAAATAATATTGTGTTGCTCTTTAATTATAATTGATTCCTACTGTTTTCTCTTCTAATTAACGCGAGTTTTACACATTTATTCAAATAAAATATCTTGCAAATACTCTTATAATCTTGTAAATATCACTATAGGTAGGGTTATATAAATAATATCAAAAATACTTAGATTATTTATAATTTTCTCTAGAAAGAGCCTCTTGGTGCTAGACAACCGATGAAAACAGGCCAGGCTTATTACTCTAGTGTGTGTGACAAGCCACGTCTTACACACGCGATTTATGTCTTTATGTTAGTTGAATTGCTCAAAATAGAGGTTGGCTGTCAACCTCAATTTTTTTTCGACATTTTCACAGCTGTTACAGTCTATGTAGACATATTAATAATCTAAGGAAAATATAACTTTTACCACAGTATATAGAGTAGGTATAGAACTATCACTTACTCAAACCTTATAAAGAAATATGTAATTTATTTGACCGCTTCAAAGGTGCTTTTTAAATCGCACTCTGCTGACACACTGCAAAATTAGATAACGCATACTACGATCTACTCGTACGTACTGGTTGGGTACCTGCTCATTACTTTAACGCTTTTTAGATGGTAGTAATCCAACGTTTGTTCAGGGATCAACTAGGTGTTAGCTTGGTTTCCATACTTGGATTGTGTTTCGGCCACACGGATGTCATCCGCGCGCCAACATGCTTGCAAATCAGTCGCGAGTCGTTTCTTTTCGTTAAAACATCTTATCGTGTTGTATGAAATGGCTCCAAATTTGTCCAAACATCATAATAATAATAATATTGACACACTTTTCACGCAAATTGTCTTGCCCCATGTTAAGCATATATAGCCTGTGTTATGGGTTTCAAAATAATTATATATTTAATATAATAAACATACATATATTCATATTAACATACATAAATACATTTAAACATCCATGACTCGGAAACAAACATCCATATTCATCATATAAATGCTTGCACCTACCGGGATTCGAACCCGGGACCTCTAGCTTAGTAGGTAGGATCGCTAACCACTCGGCTATACAGGTCGTCATGAAATGGGCCTTGATTTAGCAGTTTGATGTTTTATAATTTTAGGGTTAATTTGTTTCGTTTCGGTTGAAGTAGACATTTATTTTAAGAGAAAGGCAGATTCATTATTATAAAGGAAAATACCACTTAGAGCCTAGCGTACTAATACTAATAAAATGATTAAAATATATTAATTTTAATTAAAAATATATGCGTTGTTTTATCTCTTATTCCTTTAATTGGTATTTATTAAGGACATGGTCTTAGCGCGACATTTATTCTCGAATACGTCCGCACTCACTGCCTGTTACAACGCAACTGTCTTTCTCAAACTTAATTTTACTTCTCATTTTACTCTCAAATACAAGTCTACATGTATGGCATCAAATAAGGTCACCCCTGATGGCACACTGGATTACATCCGTTTTCGTTTCAAAGGCTTCACACTACACCACCTATGACCTTAAATTACAATCGCACACTGCGAGTCCAAGTAATTGAGTCCTGGTGGTTATTACCCTTTGGGGTAATGGCCGAGTTAACATCAGCAGCTGAATTAAGTCTTTTCTCCAATTGTGAAACGTGAGGACACCATTGCAATCTAGCATCCAATCTTATGCTCAAGAAAACTGTTTCATTTACATCAATAGGGAAAATTTGATACACTTGTTTTTTTTTTTTTAATTTACAATTAAGTCATTCGCTGTAAACCATTAGTGAAGAAGTTTCAGTTCATAATATATACATATAACAAACAAAAAGAGGGAAATCATTTATGTAAACTAAAAACAAAAAAAGACCAAAAATAGATCCCTGTGGTACTCCCATTTTAATAAAGGAAATCTGATAATGATACTCTTTTTAATTCCAGAGTGGTGTGGAACTAGAGCTTGTCGAGTGCCAGCCTCTGCTGGAGTGGCTGGCTAATAGCTACAAGTCGTTCGGTGCCACCCTCGAGATCATCACGGACAAGAGTCAAGAGGGAAGCCAGTTTGTCCGGGGCTTTGGTGGTATTGGTGGTGAGTAATCTGAATATGTAACTTAAACTTTGACAAGATGTGTTCACTATTTTATCATATGTAATTATTATTAATATTTAAAATATGTTGTATAAAAGTATTATTTTTTTTTGAAAATTAGGAGCAAGACGAGTAGGAAGTTTAGCTGATGGTAATTAATACGCCCTGCCCATTACAATGCAGTGCCACTCAGGATTCTTGAAAAACACCAAACATTCTGAGTGGCCCTTCAATTGCGCTTGTCAGCTTCAGACATAGGATGTTAAGTCTTATTTGCCCAGTAATTTAACTAGCTACGGCTCCCTTCAGACCGTTGTGGTACCCATAATTTAGCCGGCATCCTGTGCAAAGGAGCCTCCCACTATTTGAAAACACAATGGTTGGGTATTCTGTATTTGAGTGTACTGACATAATATTAGTACTGTGTAATATTTGACCAGGTCCATATGTATGTTTTCTGTGAGTTAATTTTCTAATTTATTTGTTGGTATGTTGTATGAGTGCAACAGATATAGTGCTGGGTTTATTTGATTGTGACTTTGTGAGTGTATGTTCGGGAAAAGTAGAGCTCAATACAAACATACAAGAAACTCAACGGCCACTCATTTCAATCAAAACGAGTATTTTACAATGGCTTTAATATACATAACAAATTTGTTTGTAAGGTGCTTCATTCAATATATGAACCGTGTTCAAAGTTAAAGTTAAACATCAAATATTTCATAAAAAGTGATGAGATGATTTTATTCGAGTTAGTGCCATGTGGTGTCAAGTCGTCTTTTTGACTGTGAGTGTACCAATAGCAAATTTTAATAGGACTCATAGAAAGAGAAATTTATTTTACAAGACTATGGCTGTCAGATCTATAGATCATACTTATACTTGCATTGGGCTGTCTTAGCTGAAGCTGAGCATGATTTTAGCTGTACCAGTGGGAGGCTCCTTTGCACAGGAAGCCGGCCAGATTATGGGTACCACAACGGCGTCTATTTCTGCCGTGAAGCAGTACTGTCTAAGCATTACTGTGTTTCGGTCTAAAGGGCGCCGTAGCTAGTGAAATTACTGGGCAAATGAGACTTAACATCTTATGTCTCAAGGTGACGAGCGCAATAGTAGTGCCGCTCAGAATTTTTAAGTTTTTCAACGATCCTGAGTGACACTGCATTGTAAGGGGTAGGGCGTATCAATTACCATCATCTAAACATCTTGTTCGTCCCTTATTCATAAAAAAAGTTGTTAAATGAATATAAAAACGAAATAAAAGATTATCCCAAGCTTATACTCAGCTACAGTACACTTTATTATAGATCTCAGTCTATATGTTGTGTCATATAGTTACAAGCTAATGAATGTTAATGTTATGGTTATAATTAATTGGAAGATCTTTCCGCAGTGCTAAGTAGTTATTCACAAGATGGCTACAGGTTCCGCTAATGTGTCTATGTTTGTGTAATATTAATGCTAGACTAAACGTTCTTTGCTTACAATTGATCTCATATGAATTTAAGGCCAATTGGATTACAAATCCTGAACTTGTTAGAGCCTTACAAAGATTATACAAAGGTTGTCCCAAAGGTTTTTGGCCATTCTTTCGATTGGCATCATAAGAGTTGGGGTGTTTTTTTTACATTTAAGTCGGTTCGATTCCCAGACGAGGCAAGTAATTTTTAGAAAAATCTTTGAATGCAGAATTACTAACTTTTGAAAATAACATAGTCTTCTTTTAGTAAAATAGCCTATCTTCGATATTTAAGGTACTTTCCCTTCATGTCCCATAACTTTGGGACATCCTGTGTATTAGTACAAGTACGGAAGTCTCACTCCGCAAAATCAATAATAGATCTTGGGGTCATACAATAAGGTGTAATTCAGATCGCACAGCGCTACTAACCTAAATTTTTATTCACCTAGAAGTTGCCTCTCTTTCTATCGCGTGAATCTTACCTCTTCTGACTACATTAGGGTTGACTTCTTTACCTAAAACTGTATGTGTAGGGTCATTTAAAATAACTCAGTTTTTTCTATAATATAACTTTAAAATTTAAATCAATATTTTTTCGTTGTCAAACCTACTTAGCATAGGACATAAGTAGGTAGCTATCATGAATGGTAATTTCATTATAATCATAATTACTTTAAATTAGATTCTTTCAGCGTCTTTAGGAAGCTTAAAAAATTTAAATTTGGCAATGACCTTTAATATGATTTGATTTATTTATGTTTCTCCATTTTTAAAATATCGGTCGGATCTGTGAAGAACAAAGCTCGCTCGCGAGTCCCTACTGGTCCCCTACATGCGGGACGATTTTGATACCTGTAATTTTCCTCGTTTGCTCACGAGTGAAACATCTAATCTTTACTATGTAGCACTACACCCGGACACGTCGATAGAACGTAGTCGATTAGAACTGGCCTTCCGCTGTACTGTGCATTCCTTATATAGCACTCAACGTCACACGGTTAATGTCACTGTCGATGTCGTGACAGTTACAATGATAGTTAACACATACCCTGTTAAGACTAGATGTCAGTACACTACAATACCTACATGGGGAGTGAGACGTACGATCATTATTTATTTAAAACTGCTTTATTCACGGATTCTCGGAGTAGGTACCGACTAGTTTCGGACCATTCGGAGGTCCTTCATCGGGGTGAGTCATTAGTGAGTTCGAGGAGATGTCCCATTTTGCCAATCGCCCTATATCTATTGAACGTCTTCAGAGGCCATTTCAATTCCGCATTGTACATAAATTGTATATTTATAATAATTGTGGCGAAATTTTTGCATTTATAATCCCCAAATGTGATGAAAAACTCTTAAAAATAACAAATTGCTATTTACAATTAATTATGACTTGAATTTGAGTGAAAATCTTTTGTAAGCAAAAGACGAGAACTTGCAAACATGCGCCGATAAAGAATATTGATATCTTTTGTGTATGAGAAGAAACAAAAGCAATTTCTTCCAGGTATTATTTATAATAACTTGACTAGGGAAAGGATATTTATGTAAACAGCACATAATAATATTTGTATAAACATACGCACAACTTACATTTATATTGTTAGATATACGTTACACACAAAGGCGGAGAAATTTGTGACATCTGTACAGTTATCGCGCAAGTTGAATGCAGTCGGGGCCTGTCGTAGAGAGCGGAAACATGTCCCCCCGCTTTCCGTATGTCTCGCCAGGCGAGTGCTGTGCCGTAGTCGTCGTTTACAGTGTTATCGCGTTAATACCAAAGTTGTGTTTGATACCGTGTAATTTTTACTGATTCGAGACCATCAAATTCCGTTCCAAAAGAAAAGAGTTTTTATTCTTCGCTAATGCACGAGAAATAGCAAAAATTTTTTTTCAACATTAAGTTGATGAAAGTCAGAACTAAAAACGGCTTGTGTGATAGTGTACACAAGTAAGAAGTGAAACTTACTATCAATAAGTATCTGCAGTAAAGATATAAATAGAATGAAATAAGCAAGTCTTAATTATTATCACTGTGTGTGTGTGACGGACAGAAACAGGTGTGTGTAAACAGAAGTGTGTTGGTTTCTTTTTTTTATTCTGCCATACGTTGTTATAGAAGTTTCTTTCACTTCGAAAATTCAATTAGATTAGACAAAGTATTTAATAAACTTTAAAGACAGAGTTGTCAGTCAGTACTGCGGCCCTTGAAACAAAAACAATATGGTGCGTGACCGAAAATCGTGACGATTTGCTATAAATTTTGTCTCATACGTCGACAAAGAAGTATCTCATCAAAAAATTTATTTAAATTTATTGACACACTCATGAATAAGGTCGTCAATTGTAATTATGTCACAGCACTACCGCATTCCTGTACTTCTGCATTCAACTCGCGCGTTATCTGTAGTTGTATTCTTTATCGACGCTAGACCGCATGTGACTAACGTTTGCCGTTTGGTTTCCCTGCTGCTTGGTTGGACCCAGGTATACTCCGGTACAAGGTAGACTTTCAGTCGCTGCAGCTCGACGAACCACTGGACGACGTAGACTTGGACGACTATTAAGACTGTGATGATGCACGGACAGACAGACTAATATAGATATTGTAGTAACTCGGGTGTTGCAAAGTAGATGATTTTTTGCTGTAATTAACAAATGTTGGAGGTAGTGTGAAAAATGTTAAGGGCGTGATAGACGTACGAGCAAGTCGTACATACCTTTTTTCGCTTGTGTCAATTTTAGTTTAGCGGACTTTTGACGCGTCGATTTTCGCGTGGGCGATGCAAGCAGTTTTAAATTTTGCTCGACTCTGTTTGCTCGTCTGTTTCTTCTCTGGTTTTTGAAATAATTCTTGTCTGGCAAATTAGTAACATTAATAATAAATCCAAATATATGAATTGAAATGCATACAATAATCAATTAGAATTTTAACGCTAGATGGAAAAAACTACTAACGATTAAAAAAAAGATATGGCTAGGTATTGTAAAGAACACAAAATCCGGTTGATATTTTAAATGTCATAAGTAAGACAAGCATTCTCTATGGACTACATTCGTTTTACTTCTTTATAGTTGATTATTTGTATGTCTATCCCTCACTTAACAACGCCTTATGCTTGGACGAAGTAGAAATAGCCCACCGCCTCTTGTTGAGCATAAAAAGCCAACAAAATTAAATAATACGAAGAAATGTCTATCTGTCCTGTACCATTTGATGGCCTGCGATGTAAACGACATAGACTTACGATTATTGCACCACAATAGATACTAATTAAATTAAGGTCGCGGCTTGTTAAATTGAACGGGCGGTTCGGACGCGGCGTTTAAAAACCTCTGCATTTTATATATTGCAGATATTGGACTACCATAATTATTGGGTTATTGCTGCCTTAGCGATTCAAATTACAGTTAATTATATAACTAAACTTAAATTAAAATGCATTCTTTATGGCTTTGGTATTAATGTTATCTTGAAAACTAATTGCCAGAATGATATTTGCGGTTTAAAATTATCAAATGTTACGAAAGCTTGGTGTACTATATATATATGAATAAAATATTTCAAAGCTTAGAGCTTTGAAATAAAACTAACCAACTAAAATCACCGTTGCATTTCTACTATAACGAGAAACTCTAAAGTCTTGGCTTGTGAAACTTTGGCCACACTGTTTCATTATTACACAATAATAAATCTAATGGGCTGAAGGCTCGCCTACAAAAGCGAGTAATGTATGAAATAAACGCAGCGTGCAAACCGCCCGTTTCCTCTCGAATTTTTCAAACTCTCAAACGATTTTAAATAGAAGTGTGTTTTATTTAACTTGTGTGCAATAAAATATATATTACTTACACTTACAGTTGTAAGTGCCCGCAATATTTTAATTTTAATGTGTTCGTTTGTGTAATGCTAGAAATGTCTGTCAATCGAAAAATGAGTTTTGGGTTCGCACCCGTGGTAAAATTCGCCATATAGGATCTTATTATTTGTGGCAACAGTATTGACTAATAAATTATTAAAACTATCGTGAGACTATATTAACTTTATGGTATTTAAATCCCCTTTACTCACGTTTTATCGGTTTTCGGACCATTCGGAGGTCTTTCTCATCATTTAAATAATTGTGTGTTTTTTATGCAAGTGAACCTTTTTTCACAAAATAACATTAATATCAGCATAAATAAAACGAATTAATATATTATGCTTTACATATTCATAAAATAAAAATATAATGTAATGCAAAAACCCCTTTGTCAGGTGTGGAGTTCGCACCTACTCTCCCTCTCGGGAACCAGAGCTTAAACCTGGCGCATAAGACCGCGCGGCTAAACTGACTTGAGGGAGTGGTTGAAATCAATGATACAACTTCACACGGCCGATTGTTATGCGACATGCGATAGATGAGCGAAAAAATGATGCGATGTAATAAAAGTTTCACTTTATTAAAATAGTAGTGACACTGCACTTTTGAGGTCTCCGTTAGTTCCCCTAATAACATGGTTAAAATATTGCGGGTACTTATGAAATATTCTTGAAATAATAATTTAAACTAATTAAATTTTAAGTTGATTTGTTAAGAGTTTGAAGTAATGTACGCTTTTCTTATGTATAAAACGTTGACGAACGTGCAATGACTTTTTCTGAGCTAACCTTTGATAAATGCCGCTAAGCCTAAATCCGAGAGACCTGATTGGCTGCTGCGGTCACGCGTCATGAGCAGCCAATGCCGTGCCTTGGATTTGTTTTATGTATTTTTATTTTGTTTCTATTTAATGCATTACTGGACACGAGGTAAGAATTTCTTGTAGTGCTATTTTTTATGTCTCTAACATACGTTTTTTTATAAAGAGTATTTATTAGTCATAGTTTTGGTATGTTGATAACAAATACCATTATAAAACGGTAAATATGTCGTAAGAGATTTCACCAAACAGTATTGTATTTTTGTTCCCCGGATGAAGGTGTGAAATAGGTTATTAATAATTTGATTTAAATATAATATGTTCGACGATGATTTGAGCATTCAATTAATTTTTAAGAAGTGCAATAACTTTTCGGTAATTTTAATAATAGTATGGTATCAAATTTCTATTTAATCCTCTCCGCTTGTTTTTTTATTGCTACGAACAACGGCACTGTCATTGTTTGTGTGTATCAAAATGGCGGCAATCCATTTTGACGAAACACATTCCGCGTTGCAGCACCGTGCCGCTGAAATCGGCAGTTTGCGTTGAGGCGTCGTAAAAAGAGCGTTTTACTATCGTATGGTAGGGTATCCAGTTCCTCGTGATGTTTTATTGTGAATGGACGTGTCTCTGGGATGGATCGTCGTAAGAAACTTATTGCTTATTTGTTGTTAAGAAGACATTACTCTGTTTTAAATATACGACACAGAAGATACTTTATACATCCATTTAATAAGGCTATGAATGCCGATGGCGAGTACTTTTGTAGAGTATACAAAGCATTAAAGATAGACGAAAAACATGCCAGCGTTCAGACATTTTAATTTTAAAAGTTCTTCCGGGCTACGCGTGTTGTTTGCAAGAGTGATAGAAACAAACTGAATCATTGTCAACAAGTATGACGTCATAACGCGGTTATGTGTTTCGGCCCTAAGAGTGTCCGCTTCGATTGGCAATTTTAACAAGTTTATTTAATACTTTGAGCTTGTTAATCTTTTTAAATGCATATTTTTGCCTGTCATACACATGAAACATCAGGTTAAAGGTACTATGATATGTTTTGTATTATATATTTGATACGGTGCGTTAGTTCGTGACGTCATAACATCACGCGAACAAAACATTACACGAGCGGGCGCAGTAATGTTCGAGATTATTCAAATGTATTTTTATTTAGTTTAAAATGTAAAAATGATATTTTTTGTGACACGCGTGTTATCGTTACTGAATTTTTTATATAGATTTGGTAAAAATACCACATTCTGGATATTTTACCCTTTAAAAACGTAGAGTTAATTAAACCAAAATAATAGATCTAAGCATACAGTTGCAACTGGACGTAACCCATTCATAAACTGTTTCTATACTAAGGCCAGCGAGACAACATAAAGAATGTAAACAAAAGCACCGTTACAGAGTTACATTAGCTGATAGAAAGCAATTATTATCTCTGTCCCTATCACTCGTACGCACTAATGGCGTCAGTTGCTCGACGACAGCTGTCACTACTGCAGTTGTCAACATTTTGTCCGCCATTTTGTGAAAAAGTTCATTCCTGTTTGGATTGCGTTCGAAGTGATACGTATTTTTTCGTTTCCGTATTTACTTAGCTTTTTGTTATTATTAATCCGTTAATGTTAGATTTCTTGTTGTTTTTGCTGTTATAGTAGTTGTTGATTTTAATTATGGAATCACAGCATGGCAGCTCTAGACAACATGTGAAATATATCAATTATTTTAAATATCAAAGATATCGATGAAAATGTTTTGAACCCCTGCCGCTTTGTTTATATTCCTTATCTCGTCGTCTTGTTGGCTTTATTATAATAATGACGCGTTTCTAATGAAAATAAAATGTGTTTCAGGCCTGCTTCGCTACAAGGTTGACTTCCAGTCGATGCAACTCGACGACGAGGAGTTCGACAACAACGTTTACGACATCGACGACTATTAGAATAATGACTCACTCACACTACGCTACTTTTAGTCGGCGCTATATCATACAATAAATCGCATATAAGTCAGTATAATATTTTATAAATTATTACACGGCTACTTTATCTCTAGACCTCTCTGGAACGTGTCCTGTTGCGTCTGTACGGTTTGCAGTTTCATTACCGCTATATCACTGCTTTGTTTTGAAGTTTTCATTGTTACGTTTTGACTTTTATTGTTAAAGTTCTGTAGTTTCTGTTGTTCTGTGTCGTATACCTAATAGTACTGCCAAAAATTAATACTTTTTTTACTTAACCCAGTTTTTTTTATAATAATAAAATTAATCAGCATCACAACACAACACCTTTACATCAATCTATAATACTGACTAAATAAATCGTAGTTCATTTATTAATAATAATATCCTAGTGTTGCTTGTTTTGCACACCGTACCAAAGCGTAGATGTGACGTCATTGACGTCTGTTCCAGAGATAATGTAACCGGGTAGTACAAACTTTTTAAAGGATTAATACGCGTGTAATTTTATGATAATTTATAAATTAAATATTTGGTAGGAATTAAACATACGATGTTTCTTTGGAGATAAAAATTATTAATGTTAATTTTTACCAAATATAATAATAATTAGAATCATTATGCACGTTTAAATGCCTTTCAAAATTTTTTATATTATCATCAGTATTTTTATCTTTATATTATTATCTATTTATTGAATATGTCATCATTAAACTTTTAGTAAGCACTTTGAATATTTTCAAGTTTTTGTTCATACACATATTCAAAAGTGGTTTCGTTGCGTCATTGCTAGGTTCGTTGAGTTCTAGAATATGATGCTTTCTTTATTAGGAAAAATATACAAAACTGCTGATTAAACTTTGTAATTTATTTAATTTAATTTAGGTTAAACGAAATTTACGATGAATTGAGAGTTTTAAAATTTCCCATAATACTTATTCCCGATTACAGTTTACAATTATATTTTACCTTTGTACTTTTAAAAGGAGCAACAGATACGTTTTGACGCGTGCATAGCGCCAAGGCTTGGAAGCCGAAAAAACTTAGAATTTTATATTCGGTTTAGTTTACGGTGTTTTGGTTCATTCTAAAGGTTTTTTTTTATCAATAAACCGATTTATAAATAAAATTATTTTTTGCCATCGCCGAGTTGTATGAGTAGTTTCAAACTTAGTAATATGTATCTAAGAGATCTATCGTGTTCGTAGGTAACCTCGTATATGTATATTAATCTAATTATGTTATGTAAAATTGTTTGTCATCGTAATAAAAATTAAATAATTTGAATTATAAAACATCTCCCATAACTTTTACACTCCGAACGAAATTAGCAACAAACCGATTTTCACCTGAGTAATAAACGTTAATTTGAAAACCGCTTCAAAGTCTTGCATGAATAGCAAAATTTAAAAGGTGTTCTAGTATTTTCGGTTGTTTCGTTAGTCTATGAATAATATATATTGTATATTCTTTTCTATTATTTTTTCCGTCAAATATTTTTCAGAATAAATTTCAAATGACGGAGAAAGTTGTGTTATTAGATCGCGCCGAAGTAGCGTAGTGTACAAATGGCTTATGAAAGTTTAAGAGTCACATTCCTGGAACAATATTAATTTTAGTACTTACATTATTGTGGATATCGACCTTATCATGTTTCGCTTTTGTTCTCTGCGAACAGGAGAGCGGAAAACCAAACACTTCGATATAACTTGATTTGTTATTTTTAAAGTCATGTAAAATTATTATCATTTAATTTCACTACTGGAATTAACTACACAAATTAAATTTTTAACGAAAATTTATGAACGATGCGGGACTCGAACCCGCGACCGCTAGGGTTCCGTCCTAGTGCTCTTGCCAACTGAGCTTAACCGTTTTGCCAACTTGAAATTTACGCACCATGCGTTCCTCGAACGGTTGGCTCAGTTGGTAAGAGCGCTCGGACGAAAACCGAGAGGTCGCAGGTTCGAGTCCCGCATCGTCAATAAATTATTACAAATATAATTTGTATAAAATGCGTACGCCTATCTAAAATGTCTCCAAGAAAATGGTATTCGGTTATCCATTACTAACTGGTGACTGTACCCTTGTTTGCCCTTCCATTATTTTTATCTATTGCAAAAATAAAACTTTACGGAGAAATTTTGAGGTTCAATTGTTTTGATATGGTTCAAATCTCAGATAAATAAGTTTTAAATAACATATAGAATCATTAAAAAAAAATACAGAACTTAATTACAGTTTAAGTGTCCAATTGCAAAACCCGCCATCTATGGACCAACTCAAACAAACAAAAAACAGCACTGTTTTTCATATATTTTCACGCAAATAAATTATTACTTTGTGGGAGCAATTCTCGTGACTATCCCTTTGAGAAGATTCAAGTCGAGATCGTTTATCGATACCATTTATCGATACTAGAGATGTGACTCGGGAGCGTGTGGCGATCGAACGAATGCTAGTGATGTACTGTTCATTTCGTGATATCGATTCTAACTATTATATTAAATTGATCATCTAGTATAATCCGGTTCGGAATTAGCTTAATCTTTATGTATTTGCAAATAATTGTGTCACGAATTACTGTTAATATTATGTGCTATAGAGGTGAGCGCGCAAATATACGGAAATGTTGAATTTGTGTTTTATTTTATCCAGCTAAATTGTATATATTCGATAAACAGTTTTTATCATATTTTATCACAGACGATGCTCGTCTGTGATAAAAATGATTTTGAAATATTCTTTATAAAAATGAAATTATTTTTATCACTAGGTATATATTAGTGCTTGGTCAAAAAATTGTCGTAAGTATATTTTTATGGAAAACGAGCACCTACCACCTTCTCCTGCCACGCTTTTTATTTTGAAGATACCCATGTCATATCGTCACACTTCTCGTACAACAGATTGTACATGGCAGAAATAAGACTGTATTGTAGAAGGACGTCAGGCATCTTGGAATAGAATCCATAGAATGATGTCCCGGTTTGTGACGTGTCGTGCGAAGGTAGAATTCGGCAACAGGAATCAAGCAGGCCTTTGGAACACCATTTCATCATCATCATTTTCCGCCGGAAGACGTCCACTGCTGGACAAAAGCCTCTCCCAAAGATCTGCATGACGATCGGTCCTCTCACTCGAACTATTCCGGCGATCTTGACTAGATTGTTGGTCCATCTTGGGGGCGTACCTTCGTTCAAATTCAAATATTTTTATTCAAAATAGTTAGGATGTGAAATCACTTATTGAAAGTCAAAAAAAAAATTACCACCCATTCCAAAATGAATGCGTCAGGCCTGAGAAGAATGGGCGCAACAAACTCTGCGGGCTTTTTTTTCATCAAAAATATGTTTTACAATTAAAGTAACATTTACAAAGTAACATTGTACAATTAAACTTATTATTTAATAGCTTGAGGGCGGTCGCTCTATTCCCAATCTGTGGTATCATTAAGAAAGTCATTTATGTTATAGTAACCTTTACCACACAAACGTTTTTTAACAATTCTTTTTTATAACGTAATACTTTTGTTTTGAACGCTTTCTGGGATCTTGTTGTAAAAGCATATACATCGCCCCACAAAAGACTTACTAACTTGACTTAGCCGAGTAGTAGGCATCATCAGTTTATATCTATTCCTGGTGTTAACATTATGGTTATGACAGTTTCTGGCAAATTCACTTATGTGCCTATGAACATACATTACATTATCAAGAATATATTGAGAAGCAACAGTCAAGATGTTAATTTCTTTGAATTTTGCTATCAATGATTCTCTAGAACCTAGGTTATAAATAGCGCGAATAGCCCTCTTCTGCAGCATAAATATTGTATTAATATCGGCAGCGTTGCCCCATAGCAATATACCATAGGACATAATACTATGGAAATAACTAAAGTATACTAGTCGCGCCGTATCTATGTCAGTTACTTGTCTAATCTTTTTAACCGCGTATGCTGCAGAACTAAGTCTGTTCGCCAATCCTTCAATATGGGGGCCCCATTGTAATTTGGAATCTAGAGTTATGCCAAGAAATATAGCAGATTCCACCGGTTCTATCACCTCTCCGTTTAAAAAAACATTTGCATTTACATTTTTGACAATTGGTACGGTAAATTTAATGTATTTAGTTTTCTTGCTATTTAACAATAGGTTATTAGCGCTAAACCAGTACACGATGTCAGATAAAATATCGTTCACTTCGTCATACATAGCTTGGTTTCTTTTCACTTTGAAAATCAGTGAAGTGTCATCCGCAAACAATACTACCTTATGTTTTTTCTCTATAAGATAAGGAAGATCATTTATATAGATAAGGAAGAGGAACGGTCCAAGAATAGACCCTTGTGGTACCCCCATACTGAGAGGAGTCCCAGGAGATCTCCTGCCATTCACGTCGACCCTCTGAATTCTATTGTTTAGATATGAAGTCAGAAAATCGAGCGCAGTTCCTTTTATGCCATAGTGGTATAGCTTCCTGACCTGCGTTGAATGTTGAACACAATCAAAAGCCTTAGATAAATCACAGAAGATGCCAAGTGCATTCTGCGATTCCTCCCAGGCATCAAAAATATTCTTGATCAGCTCAACACCTGCATCCGTTGTTGAACGTCCCCTAGTAAAGCCAAATTGTTTCAAATGAAGTAACTCCAAGGCCTCCGTTTTACTCCACGACCAATTCTGGTTTTGGTCTTTGTGTCCTACCCCCTGCTACTTCACCTTGCTCTCTATCTAAACTCATTTGATGGCATTAGTGATCTTACTTTCTCGAGCAAGGTGTGCCCTGCGACCCTTCAGAAAATGGTTTGAGCTGATACTGGGGTGAACCACACCATTGATGGGAGCAATAATGCATATGTGGCGGGACTTTATAGATCGGTATTATGTGGACTTGCCGTGCTCTATTTATGATCCTCACATTTCTGCGAACCCAATCAGGCTCTGCCTCCCAGATAACCGCGGAATTGGCCATCACTCGAGACTCAGTGCTTCAATACTAGGCGAGGAGTAAACGGGACGTTGTCAAAGAGCGGTGATACGACAAATGGGGCTTAAATTAATAAAAATATAAACTTATATTCAGACAACTCTGATGCATTGTAAACTTAGAAGTTTGATTTTTTCATAGCATCAGGACTGCAGACTTGAGTAGGTATAGTATCGTTTTAATTTCAACTCTAAACCTCCACGCGCTCCCCAGATAAAGAATCTTGACAGACAGACAGGCGGATAAAGAAGTGATACGATAAGGGCTGCGTTTTTTTCTATTGAGATACGGAGCCTTAAAAAAGATCGAGTGAAAATTTGTCCGAAGGTGGGCTGTCGACATACAAGCATCTCGCACTAGTCCGAAGAATATGTTTAGGTAATGTATAGGTAGCTATCATGAATGGTAATTTATTTATAAAAATAATTACTTTAAGTTAGATTGTTTGAGGTCATTGGGAAGATTAAAAATTTAGGATCGCTATGACCGTTAATAATAATAATGCTTTGGTTTTTTATGTTTCTCCATTTTTAAAAGATCAGTGATGTGGGCACATGATTGACTAAAGGGTAGGTGATGAACAAAGCTTGCGCGTGCGTCAGTGCTCGCTTATGATTCCCTACTGGATAGCCACGCTAGCGTGGCCGCTGTGCAAACTTAGGATTTCGATTACACGGTGAGTGAGACTGCCTGTCTAGTCATTCAAGACTCATCAACGCTAGTAGGTAAGATGATCTACTTAAGTTGGACCCGCCCGCTCTAAATACTTTGCTTATTAGTACAGTAAATATATATTCTATTATACAGACACAAATATTCATAATAATCTAACCCGGAAGCTTGCTTGGCTTTCAGGCTCTCAAATCACTATCCATTAAGTACATAGTATGAAATAATAATTATATTAACCCAAACAAAAACCTTTAAATACGTATGTAATAGTTTGGACTCAAGCTCAAAAGTACTTATCTATTGTAAAAACATTGAACTATGTAAATAATTGTATCTATTATCATGACAATTTATTATGATTCGAACAACAACGGGTGTGAGCTATAAATAGTCGAATCAAATTCTGACCTTGCTCAAGTTCACATAAACAAGTGACGGAAAATTTTTCGCAAATCATAAAAACATCTGACGCAACGTTTCGATTCGAAAGTCGATTTCAGGGACAAGTTTTGTATAACTGAGCAAGGCGCGTTTACATTAATCGCGTCTGCTAGATCAAATCAAGTAAGTAGTTATAAGTTATCGTGATCTAGCTAATGATTTACTTGTATTAATTTTGTTAATCATTTACTTAGTATTTTCTTTTGATTAACGCGAGTATTACACATTCAAATAAAACAGTTATTAAAGGATTAAAACGCGTGTAATTGTAACTGTGTTCTTACATAAGATTTTGTGTAAAATGTGACCTGGAATGGTCACGAAATGTCAGGTTAACTAAACTAATTATAAAAATGTAAATGATTAATAAAATTAATACAAATAAATACATTTACACACGTTTTAATCCTTTAAACAGTGTTTTGGTAATGATTTGCTATTTTTTTCAATATAAGGTGATTTTTGGTCGTTACATTTTAATCACATTAAACATCCCATAAAACTTGTTTAAAATTATGTCATTGCTTTAATTTACAAATGTGTGAATTTAGGCGACATTGGATCCCAATAAGATAGTTTAAGGGCACTTCCACTTATCTTAGCAATTCTACAGTTTAAAGCCCTCTACAAAAAGGGATTTTGTTGGAATTTGGGCTACCAATATGCTGAGTGGATGATCTTTTACTTAAATCTTTTTATTTTTTATATGTTATGATATGTATCATGAATAAATACTCAACTTTCTAAAGAAACAGCTGAAAGACAAAAGAACTCGACCGGTTTTGTATTGGTGTTTTAAGGCAATTAAAAACAATTTTCCAACTTCCGGCACCAGTTTCACAATACAAGTAATAGAACAGTAACGTCACTCAGTTGTCTTCTTGAAATTTATACCTACGTTTGGTTGGATCGTAATTTAAATCGGACACAAGTCTCAGTGGCACTCTTACGGCCGTGTAAATCATGCTAGTATTTATTTGCAACAAACACAATATTTACATAATAATATAGAACAAATATATACAAAACAAATTACCAGTGCCAGTCGACAGCGGCCTTCCAACGCTCCATGGAAGCAACTTCATACAAGTTACATATTATAATGCGATTCTGAATGAAATGAAGAAAGAATGCCAAGAACGGTTGCAAAGACCAGAGGGATGACATTGTAGTCGACATGGCAGATGGATTGACGTTGATTCATGGGCTCGGTCACGAAATATGAAACGCACAGCAAAATATTCAAGTTTTTTTCTGTTTATTTTGTTAAGTTAAGAATTTTTATTTAACTTCTGTTTGAGTTAATGTAAGTACTTAGTTTATAATGGGGCTGACATGTACATAGATATCAAAGCCCTAAAACTTATTAAGGAATAAAAAAAGGTATTCAAATGTTCACTTACAAAACGCAGGAGCAGCGAAAGAAACGGTCAAGATTGCGTGCGGCGCGCTCGCGGTTCGTATTGCGCGATCGCTCGCGATCGATCGATCAAACCTGTGATGTTTTTTGTGTGTTGTCGTCGAACTAGTGGTGGAGCGCGCGAATCACTCGCGGGTGGCGACTGGGTGCTGGCGATCTCGTGTTAACATCACATTAGCAGTCAGGAGCTTACGCGAGTGTGACGTGTGAAAAATTATAATTATTGGTGTGCACGAGATTATTAAAGAAAGAGTACGAATTGTAAGATTTAAGAAAAAGATAGCAGCCATTGCTTTTATTTTATGAAAATAAGTGAATAAGAATGAATAATTGATATGCCCTGCCCATTACGATGCAGTGCCGATCAGGATTATTGAAAGACCCAAAAATTCTGAGCGGCACTACAATTGCGCTCGTCACCTTGAAACATAAGATTTAGTTAAGTCTCATTTGCCCAGTAATTTCACTAGCTACGGCGCACTTCAGACCGAAACACAGTAATACTAACACATTACTGCTTCACGGTAGAAATAGGCGCCGTTGTGGTACCCATGATCTAGCCGACGTCCTGTGCAAAGGAGCCTCCCACTGGTAAAATAGCTTTCTATAACATTACTGTTCGTATTTTGAATGTGTTTACTTTGCCAATGGGAGTTCTACCTTGACCAGCACTGATCAACTCTTCTGTACTGAACGACATGATGAAAAATAAAGATGATAATTATATGAGACCGTGCCATCGTCTCTAGCGATAAGTTCAAAATGGTTGAACTTACCTGACACTCCATTTGACCTTGACTTTTTGGTCAAGGGCGGCGTTGATGTACGTGCTACGTGAAAAAAGGACAAACATAATAGAAACGGCACTTTATATTGTGGGTATAAAAACAAGAAGCTTACAAAAACTAAGAAAAATTAAATTTACCAAGACTATTTTTTGTAAACAACTTCAAATCTATGTCATGTGAATTACGTTGTTGTAATGTTTATTATAATTTAGGATTCGATACCTATACCTAGTTCTCGCGTAGAAGTCACCGTACAAAACTGCTATACAATGGTTAAACTATAGATTTACAAGATACTGGCTCTTAGACAAACAACAAAACGAATATACAAATAAAATTTGAAAAACAAAATTTTATGAACGATGTGGGACTCGAACCCACGACCTCCGGCATTCTGTGCCGGTGCTGTAACCAACTGAGCTAACCGTTCGAGTGACGTATCGTCATAAAATCTTGTATGCTTTGTTCCACTCTCAGGTTGTGGCTTCATCTACAGGATCTACTTTACAGTTGATAACCTGCTCAACCCCAATACTTGCATATTAAGAAATTGACTTGAGATGTCTTGTAAATCTAAACAATATGTTATTTTTTTAAAGTGATAACCCTCACTTCTAGGATTAATAAACAAATAAAATTTGAAAAACAAAATTTTATGAACAGTTCAACAGAGAGGCCCACAATATCTTTACGGTCTTTGAATTTAAACGATTTACTTATAAGTATAAGAGAGCCGCCACGTGTTGCCTTTTCTCTGCTAAACACACTTGCCACCCGATGACCACTGGAGTTAAAATTGAGCTCATATTTTCTAAGCCAGTGTTCAGTAAGACATAAGATATCAATATTTTCATGGTTCATTAGTAGTTCCAGTTCCAGTTCTTTACCTAACAATCCTTGCATATTTTGGTGCATCAGGTTTATGACTTTACAATTATTATGTTAGAAGTGAGGGTTATCACTTTAAAAACAACAAATTGAACAAGATTTTCTGCTGTATCTCCGTTAGAGATGTTCTCTTTCCCACGTTTCGTTTCTGTATACGCTATCTATGAAATAGGTACATATTCACTACGTAGACCAGGTCATCTAAAAATATGTAGAATATAGAAAACCGCTGAACATAGCTTTTGTCGACTTTAAGAAAGCTTTCGACTTTATCTCTCATAATAACACCTGGGAAGCATTAAGCTCTGTTCAAACTGAGGGTACTATGACGCGGGACGTAAGTCGCTCGCGCCGATTGTGACAGCTAACTTGTATGGACGTGTTCAAATTGACGCGAGTAGTCGCTCAAGTTGAAGCGAAACAAGAGCGGGTCGCCCGGCGGGATTGTTTGATCTCACAATGCATGTTTCTCCACTGCAGGACCAAAAATGACACGCGGGAAGTCGCGTCAGTTTGAGAGGCTCAGCGAGCGAGCGAATTGCTTTAAAACGCTAACTGCATCAGTAGTAACTGTTTGGAGTGCAATAAATTATTATGGAAAAAATGACGAAGCAATTGATTTAAAATTAACTTTTCAAAAGTTTTACTAAAAGTGGGTAGTACAGATATTGGTCTATGATGATTTTATAAAACAGAAAGAAAATGAGAATTGAACTGATATTTTTTTAAATTAATTTTTGATGTTGCATTTTTGACATATTTTGAAAAAAGTAAAAGTGAAACTTTTTTTCACATTATAGACATTTAACTAAAATTTTTTATTAAGGGTATAAAAATCGCTTTATCAATCTTAATATTAAACTTGAAAAAATTTGAATGAGTAATAGTCTATACACGGTCAGCTGCTACGAACTATAGGTGCCGCCCGACCGTCACACGACATGCAACACACAGACGAAAAAGTTTGAAACGATGTAATAAAAGTTTCACTTTAAAAACCAAAAAAACGATTACTCATAAATCGTGAATAATGCATATAACAAAATCTATATGTTTGAATAAATGATCTAAGAGAAGGGTTATATATTATGCTCTATTAAATGATGTTTTAAATTGTCAACTTAACCAAACATCAAAATATTTTTGAAGGTTATTTTCGCAAGCCATAAAACTAATTGCTATTATATTACATAATATTTAATCATTCATCATTATCAGCAATCAATTCGAACATACTAAATCCTTGTTTCTTAGGCAGCAGCTAAATACTCCCTGTAACCTGTAAACAATGATTTTTAAAAGTATAAATAGGTTACCTAGACAACATTCGGTGTTTGTAATTGATACACAAACGCACACATGAATAATTTAACATTGCAATAGCACACTACATTACGATTACACGTCAAAGAAGGATAGTAAATGCAATTATCGCAAGTGAAAAAGAGATAAGTATAAATTGCTAATTGCTTCGTATTTGTATAGCAAAAACACAGAATCATTCACCAGATATGATTTTTTACCGTACACTGCGATTTATGCTTCAAATACGAATCATTCTTGAGTTCATGTAATAAAAGTTATAAAGTAGTAAAACTACATTTAAATTAGGTAAATTGGGTGTTATTGATTTAAAAAATAATAATTTCATATTTATTATAATATAAAGCGACATTGATGATTTAAATTATTTGTACATAAAATAATAAAAAACATATCAGACATATCAAAACAAAACCGAGATGGAACACAACCGAATAATATCAAAACAACAATAAGGGTTCCATTTTTACAATTTTACTAACGACGGCTCCCAAAAATTTTTAAGTTTACAATTTTTATTTCTTGTATATTTTATTATTTATGAATGTATTTTTGTTGAGGGTTTATTACAGTAAGATAATGGAAGAAACAGAAAATGATCCATTGATTCTTCGCAAGGGAAATTCTTCGTTAGCAAGGGATGTACCGAAAGGGCAACCCTGCCCTTTCGGTATATCCCTTGAAAAAACCCCTGAAAAAACTCCTACGCAAGCAGATAGCATTTACTGTCTACGTCCGCTACCTACCCTAAAACTTGTTTTTATAGTTTGATAGTTCAGCTATACGCACTTGTTTATTTAAAAATATTAAATTTCGTATTAAATTCACTGCAACAACGTATTTTTTACATCATTTCCTAAATTGTCCTAAAATATACTACCTCGATCAACCCGCAGCAGACAGGGTAGTTGCGATACATTCGGAGTATTATCGTATCGTTGCAAATGTGTCGTTGTCGATATTGCGAGTAGACCTCCTGGTACGTTACATACATTCCAAGATTAAGTACTAATATCGTAAAGTAGTATAATAGTACAGGCTATCAAATAGCCTGCTATTACTAATATTATTCTATACCACCTTTATTATAAGACTTTGAAAGCCAGAACTTATTGTAATCATCATAATATTATTTAAGAAAGACGCTCACTAACTAACAAGAAAACTCAATTTCCGCAATCAAGCGGTTACGAACGCTATGTATTCTGCCTACGATTTCACTTCTGGTTGATTAATCTATGACACATACTATTTGTCCTTGTCGCGCTGCAGTTGACATCATAATCTCTATCTTGCTCGAACCACCACGGTAATAATTCGAGATTTGTTTGTAAATAAGAAATAAAATCGTGATAAAATACAAATACGACGTTCTTTTATATATACTTTCGTATAGTATGAAATACCTTCACTCTTATATATCATAACATAGTTTTTACATTTTCTTAACACACTGGTTGGCATTTTAGATTATTATTGTCACGCCACGAAAACGTTCGGATTAGCTCGCTGCTATTAGCCGACTAAATGAAATTACGACAATTGTCTGAATTTGTCTGGAAGAATTTGCGCGCTCTAGTGCGATGTCCATCTCTTTATTGTATATAATATCATTGCCTGTAAAGCAGAACCTTGACTTCATATTTATCTGCACGGCAAAACTAAATTGGCTTCGTAAAAACTGGAGGTCATAATTTGAGCACGACAATTCTTTATGTCAGGCGTCAATTCGAGCAGCTAGAGATAAAACACAATTACTCAGTCGTGTGGTCTAAAGTATACTCCTTTTTTTAATACAATAGTAATAAAAAGGTAGATTAAATATAGAACAAGCGCAATTCAGAACGCGTTAATTATGTATTTATATTTAAAACATAATATTACTTCACGGACAGCCTCATTTTAAAACATCTAAAAATACATTTCTATATTTAGCTGACTGCCATTACGACATTTCACATTACCATTTCTGATACTCGCGACGCCATTTTGGCATAAATTTTATGACATCTTTGGCTTCAGAGTAAAACGCGCGAATTTTATTCGAATACAATTTAATTGAAAGAAATTTAAAAGAATTTAAGCTCTTATCCACGAAAATTATTCTATTCAACGCTTTAGTCGCATTTATTGAAAGCATTGTAAACATTCTAAGATTATTCACCAGACACTTGGCTTTTTTAATAATAGAATACTAACATAATTTTAAGTCATACCTACTATAAACAAACTATAAACCTAGTATCTTAAATTAATTTTCACATTTACTTCCTTTTATACTTAGTGATAAAACACTTACTTTAAATTATTAATAGTCATTGCTGTGCATTTCTCTTATAGGTGTACATATTAGAACTGTAAATAATGTTAAGTTTATATTTGTAAATGTATTAATATATGTGTGCCTAATAAATAAATAAAGACAAAAAGTTGTAAACTTGGAATAATTTTACTTCGTGTTTATTAATAACACAGAATATGATAACATTAAGTTAAAATTATCTTTACGGGGAAGTGTACCAAGAATACTTACTAGCAGCATTTTTATAGGTAAGCTGAGCCGTTGACAGAAATAGCTGCCAGCGTTTGGGTTTCCAGTAGCAGATAGTACTTTGTACATTCTCCGCGCCTTTAGGCCCCAAGAGCCAAGTGTCTCGACCTCAAACGGCACTAAGATGTAAGACTCACTGAGACCGAAATAATTGATTATATTTGAATCTCATTCAATGATTATTATCATTAAATAAGTAGACGGTGCGGTGGGCGCCTCACACCAATTGGTCCGGCTTCGTACTCGGTACAGTCCGGACGGTAATAATAATATTTTTTTGCGATTGACAATGCGACATACCATGCTGTGGTGTGTAATAAATTATTTTTATCATCAATTATTATCAATTGTTTTCACCTTTTACTACGAGTACAGCCCTTGCCATAGAAGGCTTGCCTATAGAAGAAAGGTCACTGGTATGTATTAACGCCTTAAATATTAAACCGTTGCCAAAGGGTAACTAACGGGAATTCTATTGCTATAGCTAACTCTATTAGGTCACTCAACTTAATAAAAAATGCTAATGCATGCATAAATGCAACTAACCACAGCTACTTTATATTTTTTTTTTGCGAAGCGGTTGACTTCCCTCAGTTTGAATTTATGTTTTGCAGACATTTGGTCGTTCAAAAATATTTACTTATCGCTTTGTACGCCCGAGATACGCCGTCTACTCGCAAAATCGACAACGATATATTCGGAACGATACGATAATACTCCGAATTAAGGCTTCCAATCGGGATCCCGCAATACCGAGATCCCCCGCCATTTTCCAATCCCGCGAGATGCGGGAATACGGGCGCGGGAATTGCGGGACTGAAAAAAAGCGTGCATGCGATGCAAAATAGGATAATCTGCGTGAAATATTATTCTTAATAACTCAAGTTATTCATTTTCACATACAAACCCTTAAAAGGAATACTGCCCACAAGTGTGGAAGCAGAAAGGGCATTTTTGCAGGCTATATTGCGTCTAAAATACGCAGTACTTTGACTGATGACAGTTTGGACATGTTGTGTTTCCTTCGCAAAGATTTTCAGTTAAGATTAAAAGCTGACAAACTTAATAATTAAGTAATAATTTATCAGTTTTAAAATGTGTTTTTTTTTTTTTTGGTTGATTTTTTAATTTCGCTTTGTGGGTTTTTTTGAAAACGATTTGTTTTGTTTTGATTTGCCTTTTATTCAGAGTTTGTTATTGTTTTTTTTGACCGTTTGAGAGTGAATGAATTATGCGCAAACCTATAAAAACTAAATATTATCTGTGCTCTGTTGCTGTTGTGTGTCAAAAGTCAAAACATAATTTAGGTGCTTATGACCATGCCAGACTCGGCATCGCCAATTTATTAACATTTACACAATATGCAAATATTAAATAAATATGTAATAAATATAATTACCGTGGGATCAAAAAAAGTTTATAATTAAATTAAAAGGTAATTAAGGCCGAACAGATGTTTTTTTTGGACGAACACATAAAAGATAGTTTAAAAGTATAAAAAATCTATAGTTGGCGCTAACTTGAGAATTAATTTTTGAAAATTAAAAAACTAACAAAAAAAATTTTGGATCAAACATTGAAGAACAATTGAATTAGCGAAAAAAATTAATTACCCCCCGCCAACTTAAGAGAGTCAGTTAGGACCGATACTATCGACAAATGTTTCGTTCGTTCAATCATCGTTTCGACATTGATTACGATGTAACTAAGAGTAGGATTCGATACGACTAATGTCACGACATATCGAATATCGATTTTAGGTGTAGGCCCCCAGTTTTAATTTGCGCAGTGATTGTAAAAAAAATCATTTATTAGGGTTACGTAGCATAAAAGGAAAAAAACGTAACCCTTATAGGACACGTTGTTGTCTCTCCGTCTTTCAAGACCCTTTATTTCGGAAACGCGTAGAGGTATCGTGAGTTGATATAAAAACGATATACCTACTCAAATTTCTATGTTAACAAACGTATATTTCAACATTCTCAAAGGACTCAAAAATATGATTGGCCTAGAACTTTGAAAGTTGGAAAGTAATGCCGACTTATAATAAATTGAAAATTAAATTAAAGAGAAAAATGTGTATACGTTAATTAAATTAAATCATAAAAAAAAACAGAGTCTTCGGCCCGAATTTTAAATTGAGTTAACTGTGTCATGTGGGGTATCGTTTGAAAGGGCTTTATTGGCACAAGCTGAAACAGATTTTAATTATACTTATGTTCTAAAGTTTTTTTTATTTTTGACGAAGAATGGAAAAAATACCTTTTCTTGTCACCTAATAATATTTACGAACCCCTCAGTGGACGAGACACTTATCCTGTTATGTTTAATTAACAGAGCACTGGATCCCTGACACTTAGAACAGTAGCTCTGCGTTGCATACTCAGAACAGAGATGACAGCAAGATGAGAGATCTTTGATTTGTTTTATACTTAATCAATGACAGTTTTGACAGCTATTTGCACATATCACTGACCTGTACCATATGTTTGACAGCAAACTTTTTGTGCCTATTTGAAGCGCCACTCGCGAGCGTCCAGAGAACAAATTTTGACGTATAATACTTATAGCTGCGAAGGACCGTTCAATACCCTGAAGTATTTTTGCATTTTAAATTAATTTCGTATGTTTTCTTTATGTAAATGGCGAATATCAAACAGGCACAAAAGCACTTTGACAGCCGCCAGTCCAGTGGTATATAGTAAAGGTCAGTTGCACATATCTATTGTATTGTTTTAATGACATCTAAACTCAGTTTTCGTGAAAGCACTTCTTAGCACAAGGCTGATATCACCATTAGAACTCTTTGAACTAAGTTAACGCCTGTAAGCGACTCAATAGATTCAATTCGGATTTTACCACCAGCCTCCACGGAGTAGCCTAAACGCGTTTAAATGTTGACCGCCGAATTTTTAACGTTCAACATATTTGATAGCGTTCTCTTGAACAACTGTTGCTGTCACTGTTGTTATAATGAATCGGCGTCACTTGAGACGTAACTCAGATTATTTTTCGGTCGGATGAATCGCTCTTTAGTCCGGTATTTTAAAATAGAAAATAACATACTAGAATGGTGTGAGTATAAGTATATTTTATAACAATTTTATATTGACGTTAGTTGAATTAACCTTCAGTTTCATTCTTATTTATTTATTATTTATAATTGATAATAATTAGCGCATATTATTTATAGAGTGAGAGTAGAAATAACAAAGTCTATTTAAGTTATAATTCCAAGGAGCTCATAAATTTTAATCTATTTTTACTGTAATATGTCGTATTTCAATTAGCTGGACTTTAATTAGTTGTAGTGGAGGTCGTGTTTGGAGCAGGATCCAGTGATGTGCCCAAATATCATTTACTTGTACATCAGATCTTGTGGCGCTCGTCTTTTTAATCTATTGAATGTTGTGCTGGGTTTCTTTTTCATTAAGTTCCTTGCAAGTTGGGTTGGGTGGTTTTTAACTTGAAAAAAAAAATTGTTTCATTATTTCTAATTATAATATATTAAACTTTAAATAATATAGTAAATAAAAAAAAAATAACAAAAAAAAAAACCAACTTCAAAAACACTATTCCAAAACAATAGATATGCACTGAAAAGTATAAAAATAATTGCGTATTGTTATACAATCTAATTCTAGTTACGATTATTGTAATTTTTGGAATCGGTGTCCTTCTGCCGCGAAACGCTCTCGCCTCTCACCTCCTCACGACTCAAGCATATCTCACCTATAACTATGTATGTAGTTCGGATAAGCCCTCCTGGATGACACCGACTCCAAAAATTACAATAATCGTAACTAGAATTAGATTGTATAACAATACGCAATTATTTTTATACTTTTTAGTGCATATCTATTGTTTTGGAATAGTGTTTTTGAAGTCGGTTGTTTTTTTGTTATTTTTTGATTTTTAGTGAATTTGAAGTACATAAACTAACAACTTGTCTAAATATGTGCAGATATACTAAATTTTCAATGCAGCAATGAACGTAAGCGCTTAATTGAAGAGTTCCGTTACTTTGACATGGATTCCGTAATCAGAACCTAACCAAACTCTCACCAAACTATCTTTGAAGTATATCCTTTCCAATAACAAGAATCATCGAAATCGGTTGGCGCGATACTGAGTTATTCGTAAATTTATCATCCAATTTGCTATGCGTATGTATAGCAAATTTAAGACTTATGATTTTTCTCAATGACAAAAGTACAATGAGACACGGGAAGCACCAGCTTTCAAATAAAAAAAGAATTATCAAAATCGGTTCACCCAGTGGATTGTTTTTAGGTAACAAAAAAAAATACCGACGAATTGAAGACCTCCTTCTTTTTTGAAGTCGATTAAAAATGCCAAATCTTTTCTCAAAATTTGAGATTAGGTTTACGAGATCGACAGCGTTTACGAGAAATAAAAAATAGCTTAAGAATGAAATGAGATCCTTTGAAAATAGATTAGGCTGTATCTATGATTTTATCAGGCGCGGTCGGGACAGAAATCTGTTATTGAATTTAATAATAAAAAAAAACAATATCCTGTGTTCTCCAGTGGTACACATAAAATTGGGATTAAGTTATAACTGCGAATAAACCAAGAATATGCAAAATGTTACAAATAGATATTTTGCTTATGATTGTTTCATTCTTGTCAATATTCTAAGATTCAGGTTTCATGTAACGTTTCCCGCGTTTATTTGCAAGGCTGCTACAAAGAGAATTTAAGCACTAGACATTCAGAAAACTTCAGAATTATCATTGTATTTACCGTGTTGTCAACGATATAGTAAGCATTTGTATATTCTTTAGTTGGTAGGTTTATTCTCAGGTATAACTTTATGCCATGTTTTTGTAAGGTCGAAAATGTTTAGTTGGTAGCATGACTTTACAGAATATTTTAATTTGATAACTATTTAGTCATTAAACTAATAAAGAAACTCTATGATGTACTTTATAAGATCTTTTTCATTTTTTTATTTTTAAAAAATATTTATTATTTCTATAGCTTATATAATAACTTGGAGAAATGAATTAATTACATCCTCATCAACAACCTACTGAATCTCAAAACAGCGATGCTATTTACAATATATAACCGTTTACGTTTAACTTCAATCGCTCATAAAGATTAGTTACACGCACTCACTTCTTTTAGCTTTTAAATTATTACAGTTCTAGAAAATGTACTTTCTGCTTTTGAAGTTTCACCCGAGACCAGTCTAAATAAAAATACATGTAATCACGGACTAGTAAAAAAAGAAGGACTCCGCTCCGTAATATAAGCAAGTGAAGCACCTTTATGGTAGTGTGTGTGCGGTTACGGGGTATACCAGTTACACAATTTTTTCTCCGTTAAATGATCATATATCCACAAATACTTTTATATTATTGTTTTTACACTTGTTCACAACGCACGACGGTATTTTTAAAATATTTTATTGCGACGCTAACTGATCTGTCACAAACGATGGCAAATCTCATAATGGCGGTCGATCGGCTTGTATTAGTGTAAGTGTATGCGTAGGGCTATATATATATATATATGTATTTATACATTTACCAGCTTGTTTTGGTGCCTCACTGTTATGTAAGGTGACACGGAGTCCTTATTTTTTACTCGTCCGTGCATATAATAGCATTTTTATAATAAATAGATAATACTTAAACTAGATATTAAAAGTCACTTGAAAGTTAAACCGTAATTCGCCTTGAAAATGATTTTATTCAGTGAGGCAAGACAGTACTTTATGCCTCAAGCCACTGCCAATTAAAGCCGCAAATTCGGCTTTGCACGGAATACTGTTGTCATCATCTCTGGGTGTGGGTCCCAGTACCAACTCCTTCATCAAGTCATCAGCTTGATTCTTTGGGGTTAAAATATAACTATATTTACAATACTATGATTACATTAAATTAAAACTATCATTACGGGGAAGTGTACCAAAAATACTAGCAGCATTTCCGGCTTGGATAGCAAGGCTGATCTGTTGGCCGAAATAGCTGCCAGCGCTTGGGTTTCTAGTAGCCCTATTGAGGCGCTTAGATAGTACTTTGAACATTCTCCGCGCCTCTGGGCCCCACGGGCCAAGTGTCTCTGTCACACCAAACGTCGAGTCCCACACTAGCGCTTGGGGTTGTGTAAACAAATGATGAATAGTGAAGGACTGTAAAGCGAGCCTCGGCACTTTCAATAACGGCCACAGCTACTCTGGATGTACGATTTAGAAGTTGAAATATTAAGTCTCTTGGCATCTTCTACCGCAAATATCACGGGGAGTGCTCAGAGTTGTTCAGATGAATACTGGCAGTCAAATTTCTTTTTTAAGTGAAACTCCTTTAGAATCGTTGTGATTTCAAATCGGATGCAACGGAAAAAACGACAGGTAAGACACAAATACAAAAATGTGTAGGATGAAGCCGGCAAAGAATGAGACAGAAATATGCGTACTATTGAAGTGAAAACTTCTTTATCATCGTTGTGATTTGAAAGTCGATGAAACGAAAAAGCGACAGTTAAAAGAGCAGTCACATCAATTCATAATATAACATGGGAGATAATGAGATAGGAAGCAATGTTTAATACAATGTTTTGGTACCAGGCGATCATAGTTGGAGAAGAGATTGTCTTAAGTATAGCGCGAGTATACCTTAATATATTCTGACTCCAAGCGCACGACGTATTACTACATAGACACCAGGAGAACATATTATTATATATATTAGTGGTGGTAGGAATGTCTTTCATAGCGGTTGAAATCATGTGTCATCCTAGCAACACGTACCAGGAATTCATATGCAGTTTAGAGGTTCATGCACCATGCAGGTTTCACTTCTGGCATGTGTACTTTGTACGCACGCAATGTTTTTTTTATGCGAGACGAGGACAATCGAGCGTACGGGTAACCTGATGTCTTTTCGAAAATTATGTAACGCGCTTTTTCAAGCTACCCATGTTGTATCGTCCCAGAATCATTGCACAAGGAAGCTCATTCCACAACTTGGTTGTATGTGGAAAAAAGTTCCTTAAAAACTGCACTGTGGAGGTACGCCACACGTCCAGGGGATGGGGATGATATTGTAATTTGTGGCGTGTCGTGCGAAGGTGGAATTGGATGGAAGGGGTCACCAGCATTACCTTGATGTCCGGCATTCCGCAACCGCTCAATTTTAGTTGCTTTTGGAATCGTCAGGTAGCTGCTGTATTTCCGAACTGTAACGAGTTAGGGACCTTCAACCTTAGAGTATACCTACGCCATCTTAAAAGTCGCTAATGTATCTTTTAACTTCCGGTATTGTGGATTATTACGAGCAAATGGCTTTCATATTATACAAATTAAATTTGTAACCAACATTCAAGGACGATGCCGGAATCGAACTCGTGACCTCTCGGGTTCCGTCCGAGCGCCAATTACCAACTGAGCCAACCGTTCGAGTACGCGTGGGTCGTAAATCTTGATATGTCCTTGTTCAACGGTTGTGGCTCCATCTACAGGATCTACTTTAGAGTAGATAACCTGCTCAACCCCAATAATTGCATATTAGGAAATTGACTTGAGATGTCGCTCTTTCAAATATAATCAATTTGTTATTTTAATGCGGGTTTAATTTGTATAACTCATCCCAGAAGTGAGGTCACTTTAAAATAGCAAATTGTTTAAGTTTTCACTTTCCCTCAGATGAACCATTTTCCTGTATGCAAACAGTAATATAATAATCCCCTTCGAAGTGCAAATGCATTACTATTTAACAGCAGTCATAGTTAACATTGTTGTAACCGATTTTAAGATAAACGGTTTAAACAACGATAAATACCGTTTAAAACCGATTTTTATCTTCTATAAGTAAGGGAGTAAGTAACCGGTTAATTCCGCTAGTGTCGGAACAAGACGAGACGTAAATCGTACGCCGTTTGGTGCCGTTTTGTAACACACATTATCACAATTGAAACTATAATCTGACAATTGATTCTTTGACGGAAGAAACCATTCTTAGCCGGTTTATTCAATAAAAGTTTTATAAATAGCTCCATTTTTATTTCATTTTTCGTTTTCCAAGCCTTGATGGTAACCCACTGTAAAATCGTAGACTTATAGACTAATAAATAGAGATGAGATCTCTAACGTAACAGGAAGATACAAAAGGACAACGAATCTATTGTTAATGTAACCGAATTTGATTCACAAGTCGTAAACAGTCAGCCGCGCTTGGAATTACCTCCTTAGTATTTGGAATATTAAACGCACGCATTCTTAAATCATTATCAGATCACGCATCACGGGCTGGCTGGTCGTCTCTACGCTAGTGTATTCTGAGTCTAAATTCAAAATCAAATATTTTTATTCTAAATAGGGTATGATATCACTTTTTGAAAGTCTAAAACTTTTATAACCCTTTCGAAAAAGTATAAGTACCTCAGACCTGAGTTCTTCTCTCACTAGTCTTTCCCTATTTGTTGCATCATTTTACATATTATATTGAAATTGAAATGATTTGTAAATCGATGTAAATGTATATCTTGATATAAAAGAGTGGCAATGAGTTTCTTGCTACTTCTTCTCATTAGCTCAACCCTTTACGAAGTAGCGGTAGATTCAATAAGAAAAATATATTTTATTTGTTTTTGACATTCATAAGTGTCATTTCCGTGACCTACGTGAATAAACTGACTTTGATTTGATTTGATTTTGATGACTGAGGATCGTGGTCATCAACAAGTGGTTCCACACTTGGAGTGAACTATTTGTTTCCATCGGCTTCTGTCCATGACGTCGGAGCTAAACCTCGGGGACCTGGAGTCTTTTATTTAGTCGGTCCATCTAGTAGGAGATCGGCCTCGGTTTGGCTTGCCATTTGAGTTCCCAACTACGATCAATTTCTCCAGGCCACATAATATGAAGGGTAATGACCCCTTCAATTATGTGGCCAAAATACGAAAGAATTCGTTGGTGGCATATCATGGACAGACGGGTTTTTATCTTGAGCTGTGAGAGGATCGACACATTTGTTCTCTTGGCCGTCCAAGGTATCCTCAACATATGCCTCCAGCACCACATCTCCAAGGCATTAATCCTCTGCCTCTCTCGAGCCCGTATCGTCCACGACTCCTCGCCATACTGAAAAATGGGGAATATCAAGGCATGTAGTTTTTCTCAAGCGTAAGAAACTCAGCGGGTTTTAATTTTTTTCATAAAATAATTCAAATTCAAATATTTTTATTCAAAATAGGATTTATAATCACTTATTGAACGTCAAAATCTATCACCCATTCAAAAGAGACTGCCTCAGACCTGAGAAGAATGGGCGCAAGAAACTCAGCGGGCTTTTTTTTTTATATAAAATATGGATTACAATGTAATATCGTACAATGAACATTTATAATTAAAGAGCCTGAGGGTGTTCGCTTTAATCCCAGTCCGTGGTGTCATTAAGAAAATCGTTTATACTATAATAACCTTTCCCACACAAACGTTTTTTAACAATTCTTTTACGTGTGTGTAAATGTTACGAACATGGGTAATTCATCGTATAACAAAACTTATTTTATGTTATAGTAACCTTTGCCACACAAACGTTTTTTAAATAATTCTTTTGAATTTCGTAATACATTTGTTTTGAAAATTTTCCGGGATATCATTGTTGTAAAAGCATATCTACATTGCCCCACAAGTCTTAATAACTCGAGTTAGCCGAGTAGTAGGCATTATAAGTTTATGTCTGTTCCTGGTGTTAACATTATGGTTACGACAGTTTCTTGCGAAGCTTCTTCTCTCTCAGAGCGCCATTTGTTTCCGAAGCAGTAGTAGTATCAAGTTTTTTTTTAATGAAAATAAGGGACGAGACGAGCAGGACGTTCAGCTTATGGTAATGACAATGCAGTGCCGCTCAGGATTCTTGAAAAACCCCAAAAATTCTGTGCGGCAATATAGCCAATAATTTCACTAGCTACGGCGCCCTTCAGACCGAAACACAATAATGCACATTACTGTATCACGGCAGAAATATGCGTCGTTGTGGTACCTATAATCTAGCCGGCATCTTACATCCGCACAAAGGAGCCTCCCACTGGTAAAGGTGGTATTAGAAATGACATCATAAAGAATTCTAAAGGAATCAATTTTGAGAAAATAAATGCATTTTATGCCTTTTATATATATAAATATAAAGGTATAGCTGTAGTAATAAATTTAACGAAACCATGAAACCGGTATCGATTTTGAAAAAATATAGCCACCACGCAGTCGCAACATAATATTTTTTATTACCACCCCACCCCAACTAAACCCACCGACTAGCCCCCTTGTCAAAAGGATGCCAAAAAGAGTAACTTTAATAAAAATGAAAATTCCGCGCTGGTCTTACAAGAATACATTACACTAGGCGTTACCCGCGACTACTTCTGCATTTATCATCTGATATATAAAAATCTCGTGTCGCGGTGTTTGTAGTTAAACTCCTCCGAAACGGCTTGACCGATTCTCATGAAATTTTATTTGCATATTGGGTAGGTTTGAGGATCGAACAACATCTATTTTTAATCCCCCTAAATGTTAAGGGTAGTTCACCCCAAATTTTTTTTGACATTTTTTTAATTAAATTTCAATAAAAAAAATAGATAAAACTTAAAATTTTCGCCTTTCTACGATCTACAAAAAAGATCTGATCTCCAACGGTCTTCAAATTCTACGTTAAAGAACTTTCCCCACCGAAGAAGAATCCAACAAATTATCGAGCAAGGGTCAACAATAATGCACTATCAATATCCGAAATCCAAATCCAGGTCAAAACTATATCACAATCGCAGTGCACTCACAATTTGTACTTTTCGAAGCAACGTCAAGTCGAAACTGCTCTGGGAAAAAAGAAAATAAGATTTCCTTTTATCAGTCAGACTTTAAATGTCCAGGTTACGGGCTGGCGTTTGGACTGTTCGTAATCCGACGCCAACATGGCTTTGTCCTCCAGATGGCCACGGAACTGGCAATTGCTCGAGATCTCGAGCCCCATTATTCTGATACTGGGCATGGCTTTAAGGGAGGTTTTGCCGAATAGCGGTGATACGACAAATTGTTTTTTTTTTGTGGTAAACGCGCAAACCTGAGTCTTCTGGGGGTTAAATTGGACAAGGTTCAATTTACCCCACTCCGAGACCATGTCTAGAGAGGACTCGATAGAAGACTTGTTTCTCCCGGCAATTTTAACGATTTCCCGAGGAGACCTGCATGGCCCGCGTATACGGCATTCCTTATCGTGTACCCTTGTGAAGTTCTCTTCACCAATTAAGCCCATCTGACTCCACGGACACCAGTGGAATCCATACACTAGAACACAACCCTGCACAATCTTATCACACAAAAAATATACATAAGAAGCGTCGAAGTAAAAAAAATGGTTAATTAACGTGTTTTTATATGGCGAGCTTTAGATATTCGTCTATTGTTTACGGAATATATCAACAGTTACATTTTATATATTTTTTAAAATTAAAACTCGAAAGCGTGAAATTTTAATTTGAACTAACAATAGGTAAAGATTCTTATGTGAAAAACTGTGAACTTTTTCTATAAAAGGTGATGTTTTAAAGAAGTTCCGTTGGTAATAATTAAGAAGTATTTTTATTAGTTTTATTTTAGTCTGTGCTTTTTTGTTGGACATTGTCTGTTGGAATGTTTTTTTTTTTCCAGAATACGAGGACATGACGTGTGGCGAGTTTTTAAACTTGGGGGTCATTACACGCTTTCAGTATGTATGTTTGTTTGTAACCCGACTCATTTGGGCGTGGTTTTGACCCATTTTAAACGGCCAGATTTCGTTAAAATTGCGTAGATTTATCGAGAACCGATGACAATACATTTATTTGATAAAATTATAATATTTTTTTTATTTGCAAAACAAGATTTTTGTTAATTTATATCATTTTCATCAATCGTCTCTATAAATAGCTTGTTTTTAGTTTTTTTTTTAACTACTATTTATTTTTTATTACGTTACTGTTATAGTACAGATATAGTATTATGAAGATTGTTGTGCTACCAAAAAAAAAAATGAAGAAAAATAAAAAGATCCGATAAGTAGTAAAATATTAACTCACAAACTTTTTGTTCATTTGAATAAAAGACTCATAATTTATCGTGTCCAATATTAATTATTCATGAACCTAAGTCACTATTAGTAGTTCTACTATTACATATTTTTTGCTATTAGGTACCTACATACAAAAATAAGTTTGTACAAAATTTCTATGCAATAAGTAAAAAGGAGTTCATAATATTACAAAATGCTTTTTCTACACAAAATGGCGCGAAGACGCCCGCCGTCTGGGTTATAAAAATATAAAAAGGCTCAGGAGGGTGAGTAGTGGAGGCTTCTCGAAGTTTCTACGCCATTTCGAAAATCGATCGAGCGACGCGTACGTAGTACCGTTTTGGATTTTGAAACAACCACCTTTCCGAACTATACTCTATGTCTATAAACATACGGTTAAATTTCAATTTTTATGTCCATCTCAAGTTAGTCCCACAATTTTGAAATGCGTGCCAAATTAAAATCAACTTAAAACTAACACTGTAGAGTTTATATTTGTTCGTAACGTAAATCGTCTATGTGTTTCACATTCTCTATACCAAAATATTATAATATGAGGTCACTCGCTCGGTGCCGCTAAAATAGATTTTGACCGAATGCTTTTTATAGTTACACAGAGACTAATGCTTTTCTTTTTTAATTTGTATATTTTAGCAGCGGTTTGAACTTATTCAGCTTGATTTTATTCGTAGCTTAACATTTATATATCAAATTAATTAATAACGACATGGGTACAATCATGTGTAATATTTTAAGATTAAAAAGTCGATGTAAGTCTCAATTTAACTCTAATTCATATTTGTTTGCAATTAATATATTCTAAAATGAAACCATTTTAATAATATATATTTGGTTTTATTACAGATAATGATCCGATACGTTTGTATTGAAAACAGGTTTTACGTAAGATTGTTATTTAACTATATATTCCACAAAACATGTGTCTCCCAAATGGGAGGGTTGAGTTTTTTTTTATAATTAGACAAGATACAGCTAATTACAGTAGGTAATTAAAATGAGACTCTCATAGTGACTCAATAATTATATACCGTGTATTAAATAAAAACAAGTATTATGTATTATTGTAAAATAGTTATTTATGCAACTGTTATGTAATAAGGGGTACGTATGTGGGTTGATAGTTGTATCACAGTTGTGTCGTGAGTGTTTTGATACCTAATTATCAACAATTGCATACAAGACTTTATCTATACCCATAATATGAATCCTCTACACGATATCTCTGGAACCATAAGGCGTAGAGACTTGAAATTTGATAGAAATATTCTTTTCGCCGAGTAGAGATCTTTAAAGAATTTCCATCCGCAAGAGTTTTTTTTTATAACAGAACAACGTCTGTCGGGTCCGCTAGTCCTTAATAAAAGATTCTAAAACACTTAGCTTATTGCGAACATTAGAAAAGCCAGTTCTAGTAGCCATAATTTCATTCAAAGGAGTGTTATTATGAAAACGGATGATATATTTAATTTTCTACTGAATTTCTCGTTTGGATGATGTAATGGTTATTAGGACATTGGGTGTTTTAATGTTGACAATAAGCTAACTCTTTTAGAATCTTAAATAGAGGATTTAAAGCATGGGTGTAGATAAATACTATTTACAAAATCCATTACAATTTAAATGATAGAGGCTTTCATTTATAATTCATCACGGAAAGATTATAGGACAGATTTCAATTAAGTCTTCTTAGTTTTATTCCTTAGACACATAGCCCTTATCTAACAAAAAATTATTATGAATGAAGATCATTTACTTAGATAATTTATACGTCTAGATAGAGCCTTTTGCAGCTAGACAACCGATGAAAACAGGCCAGGTTTTACTTTAGTGTGCGTGACAAACTACGACTTACACTCACGATTTTTATGTCACTGTGTTAGTGTGCGTGCATTGCTCAAAATAGAGGTTACTGTCAACTCCAATTTTAACAGTCTATCTAGACTCCTAGATGCATAAATGATATAAGATCATTTAATTTACATGTTTTATGAAACCACGATTTTTATAAGAACTACGTTCTCAGTCATATGTGTACGCGGAAGAATTTGCAGATTTATTTGTAGCTAAATATAACTAATATAAAAATACGTTATTATTATAACAATGTTATAACAAACCTAATTGAAAATTATTCTTTTCTTTTTTTGGTTTTTGTAAATAAAAATTAAGCTTTACACAGATAAGATTTATAAGGTACTTATACGTGTTTGAAATTGTATTTTAATCTGTGTACTATCTGATATTATACACTTAACCTATATGAAAAAAGAAATAGTAATATGTTTGACCTGTGCATTCCCAAAAATCCCAGGCTTACAGGTGTCGATGATGGCAAATTAGGTATTTTCATATTTTTTTAAAAGGCATACATTTTCTCAAAATTGATTCGTTTAGAATTGTTTTTGATGTCATTTCTAATATAATTGATACTACAACCGCTTCGGAAACAAATGGCACTCTCAGAGAGAAGACGCGGCGTAAGAAACACTCCCAGCATTGTTTTGCGCTCTTTTAATTCAAATATTTTACAGCACAACGCAGAAAACCGGCGTGATGGAACAGCTCAGTGGCGGTATGTTTCTCATAGGTTATTGTAGAAAACCGTCACCCATACCTCCCCCCCCCCCCCCCCCCATCCCTGCAACACATTTAAAGACGTAATTACACGTTTTCACAGATAATTAAAAGCTATTTATGAAATAAAGACGAATAGAGATAAGGGCGCTAATTAAGTTGGTAGAATATTTTATTAATAATGGCAGTTTTAAAATTGTAAGATTTAATTAACACACACATGCAGCTAAACATACAGTTTCTCACATATTATGTTTTTTTTTTTATATTTGTCATTGTATTATAACACTAGAAATAAGGGATTGCTTGTAACTAATTCTAGTAGGCTTCATAAGATACATAATAGCTTTAAGGGTAAATGTATACACTTCTATAATAAAGTCCCAGCCACTGTTCAGGCATTATCTATAAATAAATTTAAATGTTTTATAAAAAAATGGCTCTGTCGTAAATCCTATTACTCCACTGCTGAATATCTAAATGATCGGACAGCCTGGGACTAGATTGTGATTATTTTATAGCGATAGAAATGACTGTAAAATATTGTATATTTTTATTACAAAAGAGCGCAAATAATGAATGCTGGGAGAGTTTCTTGCACCGCTTCTTCTCTCTCAGAGCGCCATTTGTTTCCGAAGCGGTAGTAGTATCTAGTAGTTATTAGAAATGACATCAAAAAGAATTCAAAAGGAATCAATTTTGAGAAAATAAATGCCTTTTATGCCTCTATTGAGTAAAGTAAGTATTGTCTTTTTTCTACTTTGTCTTTAACAAACACATGAAGTACTATAAGTAACACATGATGAATCGAGTAAAATCCGTGAACTAAATTTTTATATCTACTATAAAGCAGGCTTTAGCTCGTTTTGAAAAAAAATGGCCGTTGTAGAGACTGTCGTTATGAGTGAAAACTTAGAACTTTTAGTAATAAAATTTAAAATTTCACTTTGTTTAAAACCAATTTATTTTAAACTAATTTCCAACAATTTTTCCTAGCTACTCAATGCGGAAATGCAGCCAGTATTCTTGGTACGCTTCCACGTAATGATAGTTTTAATTTTATGTAGTCATAGTATTGTAAATATATTTATAAGATATGTTTTGTCTGTACTGAATTAAATATTTTCAACAATATATTAATCAAACTATTTCAACAATGCATAGTAAATACACATTGTAATTTTCACAAAATCCATTCAATTTCACTTTTAAGATATACACAGCTATGTTGCACAATACGTCAGCTGTATAGCTACAGATATACTGCTATAAGCATTTCGGTGACGCGAACTCACAAGATTTCCACCATCCAAAAAGTATCTAACTATACTACAATATTTATTTATTTATCGCGTGCTCCAGTCATAAGAATGTCGATGATGCGAACCTATTAGATTTTCCCCTACCAAAAAGTGCCCAACGCGCCTAAAAAAGTTTTTACTTTAAAAATTGTTGCATGTTATTTGGTACGGAAACGAGACGTAGTTTTTCTTCTAGAATGTTTTTATATTCAAAAGCGCGATGAGCGTTCTAAATTACCAGAACATTTGAGGCAAATGCCGTGAAGTAACAAGAGAAGTATTACTTTTTTATTTGTTGAGTGGCAACAGTCACGATGTTCAGTCAAACTTTTTTATGAATTAAAATAAGTAATATTAAACTTTTAACATGCACTATCTCACTGATATATAACTATTTTTATTCGTTTTGAAGTTTATCTAATATATAAAATTCTCATGTGCCAGTGTTTGTAGTTAAACTCTTTCGAAACGGTTTGACCGATTCTCATGAAATTTTGAGTGCATATTGGGTAGGTCTGAGAATCGGGCAACATCTATTTTTCATCCCCCTAAATGTTAAGGGTGGTTCTCGCCATTTATTTTATATATTTTTTGATATTTTTTTTAAATTTGTTTGATTATGAGTCAGCAATAAAAAATACATACAACTTGAAATTTTCACCCATCTACGATCAACAGTTACTTTTGTATCGCCATTTTAATATCGGCAATACAACGTTTGCTGGGTCAGCTAGTGAATATATAAAACAGGTATATTCATGTGGTTATGGTTTGTAAAGGGCTTTAGTAAAGTTCAGTGCAGGCCTGTTTCACTGCGACCAATGTGATCTATTGTTATAGTCACTGTTAACTATAGCTTACTGCTAAGACTGATTCCTTTCATGAATCTTATTGTATATTGCAGTGAGCTGACGTATCTCTAGTGGTTGAAAAATTGAACTTATGCCAAGGATATGATACGTTTACCCAGATAATAAGTTACAACAATAGCACAAAAAAAAGCATTAATATTATACAAGCCGGTACAAGTGCTGGCCCGGCAAACGTTGTATTGTGATATAAATTAAGTACTCCGCGCCAGGAGCCCTATTACCAAAATCGAAATACGATGTTTCGGTTGACGGATCGTAAATTTTCCTATTACGAAAGTACTTCGGAACCGAATACCGACACGAAGTTCGCGATTAGACATTTTGTCTTTCGTTTACCTTATTCCCAATTTCACTTGATATTATTAAGATCTTAACTACAACTTGGCTTTATATGGTTATGTCTATGGTTCCAATACGAAATCCGTCCGCACTATTCGGATCCAATAAACTTTGGTAATAGGATTTCAGCTCATTGTATGAATTGTCATATGTAATGAAATGTCATTGACTGAATTATTTGTATTACAAATAATTAAGACATTTCTAAGTCAAAAAATATAGGTTCCGGGTCATCTACATACGCTGCAACTTATGGTGAAAGTGTAACAGTATAACTGACGAAAAAATCGGCTCTCCATTTATTAGTATATATAGATGTACTAAAATAATATATATATATATACTAATAAATAAATATAAAAATTTATAAAGCGAAAACTTTGTATCTCTTTTAAAAAAACATGCGCGAATGAATGAACGTGAAATTTACCACTGTTAAAGTTTATATTATGAAGTTTATATTATGAAGTTTGGATTATGGATATAACCAACTTTTTTATATAAAATGCATTGCATAAGCGCGTACACATTCCTTAAAGGCCGGCAACGCTCCTGTGATTCCTCTGGTGTTGCAGGGGAATGTTCGCGGCGGAGATCACTTAACACCAGGTGACCCGTACGCTCGTTTGTCCTCCTTTTCCATAAAAAAAAATGCATTATGAATAGGTAAGTACATTTAATTATTAATATTACACACAATACTGCTTGAAAGACAAACATACATTATAGAGCTTATATAATATAGTCTTTGACAAATAAACCCTTATATAGTTCAAACTTAAAAATTAAATGTATTATGGTAGAATTTTGACCTCTAAGCGATCACAAGTATATACTTGTATTGTAATAAAACACTGATTTTATCTTTATATATATATTTCTTGTATGCGTGTGTATGTCACTGAACTCCTCCTAGACGGCTGGACAGATTCAAATGAAACTTTCTGTGTGTATTCAGGTGGATTCGAGAATGGTTTAGATTCACAATTGAACTACCTCCTAAACGGCTCGACCGATTTTGATGATTTTTTTGTGTGTTGCAGTGAATTTGAGATTGGTGTGTGTCTTGAGGTGGATTCGAGAATGGTTTTGATTCACAATTGAATTACCTCCTAAACGGCTGGACCGATTTTGATGATTTGTTTGTGTGTTCCAGTGAATTTGAGATTGGTTTAGATTCTCAATTCCGTCGATATAATATAATTATCCTGCCTATGTGTATTTTAGTGGACTCCTCCCAACGGGTGGACCGATTTTTCAAATTTAAGACGTGTGTCCGAAATTTCCGACAGGACAACGTCTGTTGGGTCCACGAGTAATATTATAAAATGCAAACTGTCGCGTCATTCCGTGAAATAGAGTCAGTCACTCATTGAAACGCTGATATAAATAATATTTCTGTACCAGAGCACAAAGATAAGAAGTGAAACGTCTTTATGGTATATATTTTTAATACTACACAAATTAGGTGGATAATAAGGCTTCAGAAAAAAAATCGTATTAAATTTAAGCTATTTTACTATTATAGACATGTATACAAATAAGTTTTTTTATTTTATCACTTTCAAACTAATATACTATTCTATAAGTACGCCGCTATACTAAACTTTGATAAAAAAAAAACAACATGGCGTATAGCTGAAAATGGTGGCAATATTTCAATATAATTTTTCTCATACGTCGATAAAGTACTTCAAAAATATCAATATAAGTAATCATACTCACGGAACTCTAATTAAGAATTACGTTTGAATCTAGAAATGTGCCATAAGTTTGTAGATCAAGTTATAAATATGTACCACAGAATAAACGTTATACAAACACCACATGGTCGATAAAGGTCTTTGAACTTCAGTTGTTTACTCTTGGTTCGGACCGTTAGGAATTACTTCAAAATTATTTTTTATGATTTTTAAGCTTCGCGGACTGGTCAATAACTTATAGAAATTATTTATGCAGCGCACCATGACTTGATCTTATAGAGTTTGTTAAAATTGTTAAATTCTAATTTAAATGTTATAATATCTTATATCTTTAAACGAGCAATTCTTTTCTATATATATACTAGCTGAGCCGACAGACGTTGTTATGTGGATATTAAATAAAACACTGATTTTATGAATTTGTCAATAATATTTCATAACACCAAGAATTATTTTGTAAAATATGCTCCCTGTTCGGCAATGACGTTCTATATTATGTATAGAACGTCATTGCTCCCTGTTGTTAAATATAATGAAATTGTTTCACAGCAGAACTGTCAAATCGTGCGTCAATAAATTCTCTCATAGAAAATATGTCCATACAAAAAATAATATTGGAATTAAAAATAATTATGGGTCTCAAATCGAAATGAAAACTATCCTATCTCTCAAGTTGGACCAAAATGCACTCCATGAAGTAATCCCCATTAAAATCCGTTCATTAGTTTAGGAGTCCATCGCGGACAAACAACGTGTCACGTAATTTATATACCTATATTAAGATAAAGAAAATGGTATTTGTTTGTAGCTCAATCACGCCAAAACCACTGATCGTATCGACATGAAACTACCACCATTCGATGCCAAATTTATCCTAGATGGTTTATGCTCTAGAGTCAGTTCACCAGTTAGTTAAGTTTTTCTTCAACCCAAAGGAAGAACTAGAAATGTTGATTAAGGAAAGCTTAAAAAAAATAGGACTGTTAATTCTTTTTTTCCATACCATCGGATTAACAATAGCAATTTAAACATAGCAACCATTTCTGGTGAAGATATTAGGCAACTGGATAATCTTATTATAATAATAAAGCCAGACTCAAACTTTAAAACAGCCGGTGTACCTACATATTAGAAATTGATTATCTCACGACCAGTTGTACCTACGTGGAGGCTTATAACAATATGTAAATAAAAATTTAGTTTACGGTGAAGTTTGGACAAAATAGAACCACCAGCTCTTTATTCCAATAAAATTATAATGTAAATTCCTCGAACTCTATAATAGGTATGAACTATGAAGTACGATTTTAACAAGCGGTAGGACTTGTCAATAGGTTTGATTGCCCTTCCAGCAGGAAAATAACCATATAAGATATACAGATACCCACACATACCCCACATACCCACACATACCCCCCACACACACACACACACGTAAGTAAACTGAATGTTAAACGTACTCACTTTGTTTTTCTTGTATCAGTTTATCTTTAGGAAGCTATTTAAGAATTTTGTCTTGCCTAAATAATATAAAATCTCTGTTGGCCCATGTTTTGTTATACAAAACTTTAGTAAATAAGTGATGTTATGTGCTGTAGATTTTATGAAATAAACAAATAAATACAAAAAAAATCTCATTGGAAATCAGAAATTATACGCAGACAAGTATCTTATACAAACAATTGAAGTTTATTAACCTAGAGATGCGAATTAATAAATCTTAATTCTCTAAATTCAAATACATAGAATAGAAATATATTTATTTACCAAACGTTCAATAACATAACATAATAATAACATGACCCTTGGTTAACGTCATGCAACTACATCAGTTCGCAAAGGAGCTGACATAGGAAGAAGAACTGATTAGAAACTCTCAGCCCATCTTAAATCGTATAACAACTTAGCCTACTTATTATAATATTATACAACTTTAGGCGGTGTGCGAATAGGTAGGCAGAACTATATGTCACCACTGGAGATTTTTTTTTCATATAAGAGGGGGCACACAGTCTAGAGACCGGCATGGACATAGCTGAAACACCAGGGACCTAGAGATGGAGAAGGTCCCTAAGTCGTATCGGTTCGGGAAAACCGCAGTCGGTAATTGATTCCATAAAGCGGCTTTCGGCGGCGACAAGAAATTTCTCGCAAAACTCGCGGTTATAGAATGCCAGACGTCAACGTGATGTGGGTGGAATTTGGCATTGTGATGTAATGTCTGGTGATGGAACTTTGCTGCTGGTATAAACCTGAACATATTTACAGGAACAGCAAGATATCTTACGGAGGTCATAAATATTCAGCATATTTTTTACGGCAAATACGATATTTATCGATCTATTTATAATTTGGCAAGTTTTTTGGAGATTTGTCACATTTTTATAATAAAATATATTATAACTTTTTCTTTTATTTCACACAAAACATTATTCGTTATAGGACAGAGTAAAAAAACAAATGTACTGTAGTTTTTAAGATGATTTTACATTATGAAATAATACACAAATAAAATTTGAAAACAAAACTTATGAACGATTATCGTATCGTTCCGATTACATCGTTGTCGATTTTGTGAGTAGACCTGTAGTAATTCCGTGCGACTTACAAAGCAAGAAGATTTTAGTGGATCGCTTCATGTTAGGTACTTCCCTGTTTTTCCCTCCAAAACAAAACCAGAGAATATATTAGTGACAAAACTGAGTTGAATTTTTTTACTAGTGAAATTTCAACAAAGATAATATTACTTTTATTAACTTTAAAACTGTTTAAAATTTGTCTGACAATCGCCTGATTGCGATATGAGTATTATGTCTCTGAAGGCATTATCGCGGAAGGAATTATTTCCTGCCAACTAAAATTTCTTTGGAACCAAGGTTATTTTTTGTATTATGGTAATGAGTAGGTATGACTATGATTTGCTTAACAGTCAGTATATTTAAAAATACTATTTACATGTTACTCTTGGGTGTTATAGATTAAAAATACTAACCTGAAAAAGAGTATCACTTCTCATCCGTGTTTTTTTTTTATGACAACGGGACGAGACGAGCAGGACGTTCAGCTGATGGTAATTGATACGGCCTGCCCATTAATTACAATTCAGTGCCGCTCAGGATTATTGAAAAACCCAAAAATTCTGATCGCCACCACAATTGCGCTCGTCACCTTGAGACATAAGATGTTAAGTCTCATTTACCCAGTAATTTTACTAGCTACGGCCCCTTTCAGACGGGTAATGCTCACACATTACGGCTTCACAGCAGAAATAGGCGCCGTTGTGGTACCCATAATCTAGCCAGCATCCTGTGCAAAAGACCCTCCCACTGGTCTAGGTGTCTGAGATAAAAAAGACACGTGGTATTAAATAAAAATTAACTAATTACAGTTACCAATTATATCAATTTCAATTCAGTTCTAAACAAGTAACGCAACAAATGAGGCTAAACTGAAATTCTAAGAAAATGGCGCAACTTGTACAATTATAAGTAATTCGAGTAATTCATTAGGGCGCCTACACACGTTGCGTTTTTTTTTTGTTTCTGACTTGCAACTATAAGAAGGACTATTTATTAAGGCTAACTAACAAATTACACTACTTGCATACATATATATAGTATTAATATAAATAGGAGCTAATTCTATTATAAGTTACCACTGTATTTTTATGTAAAACTTTAGAACGTTTCAAGGCACTATAAAAAATTTTGCAATTTAAGAGCTAAAAATACAAATAATGGTAGAAAAATAAAAATGTAATCTAATATATAAAATTCTCGTGTCGTGGTGTTAAACTTTGAACTCCTCCGAAACGGCTTGACCGATTCTCATGAAATTTTGAGTGCATATTGGATAGGTCTGAGAATCGGACAACATCAATTTTCATCCCCCTAAATGTTAAGGGTGGTAATTTTTTTTAAATTTGTTTGATTATGAGTCAGCATTAAAAAATACATACAACTTCAAATTTTCACCCATCTACGATCAACAGTTACTTTTGTCCGCACACGCAAAATTGATACGCTTTGAAAGGGTAAGGTGCTTGTGAATTTCATGAACATAAGACTTTGTATCTACGAGTGAGGGACGCAAAGCGATGTTTGCTGTTTCGTGATACGATATCATATTAGATCTTGTTCGCTACACAGACATCCACCGTTTTTTTTTGCGCCTTAACAAAGGGAAAGGGCGACCCTCCGGGATAACGACGGGAGGGAGGTGGTGAATGCTCATGCATACCAACGCAGTCTAAGTCTGCGTTGGTTTTGTGGGACTCATGTAAACCTGGTGCCTACCCACTAAACACCACCTGAGGTTGGCTTTGGGCAGGTGCCCTCTAAGCCTTCATCGAAGAGGAAAGAAAAAAAAATGTTTATTGACGGCATTATACATTCTGATAATAGTTCTTAAAGTTATACTAATCTAATTATGATCTAATGACGCCAATGGGCCCCCAACTCAACATAGTTGTGGTTTCGTTAGAATCCACAACGCTGGTCTTCCGTGGAAACCCAGAGAGCGCTACTAACGCACAGTCCTGTCACACGAAGGTGTACAAACTATTAATTCTCTATGAGCACAAAGCACAAAAAATAGTGAAACTCGGATCTAAAATTAAAACTAACAACCTTCTTAAAACTAACAATCTTGGGGAGAGAGAGGCGCAATCGGCACTCCCTATGGAGTATCCGCTGAGATATAGCACAGAGGGTGTTACCTAATTAAAAATGTGGAACGCTTCACGATTTTGCGTGTCATCCTTGCGCAGGGGCCAGGCTTATCTTCCCTGTATCGTTCCAATTTTAGTATATGTAGTAGTAGTGACATCATCTGTATTGCAGCATGATACGATATAGGGACCATAGAGCACCTGAAAGGTAGAAAAACATTGACTTCAGCAACATAATCCAAATAAATAATAGTTAAAAAAAACTAACTTTATATCTATAAAGCACCCCACGCTTTTTTTACAATAAAATATATTTTTTTTTACACTATTTTCAATTTAAATTTATTTTCTATTTTTCAGTTGAATTTAATATAAAGCGTGCTTTTTAGTTTTTTTTAACTATTATTTATTTTTCATTTTTTAGTTAAATTTTCTATAAAAGCGTATTTTTAAAACTACTAAGTACTTTAACATCAATTCCTGCCTTATCGACTATAGATGAAAATTATATAAATTAACAAAAATCATTTTTTACAAATTTGAATAATTTTATCAAATTAGTGTAATGTCATCGCTCCTCGATAAATCTACAAGGTTTCAACGAAATATAGCCGTTTAAAGTGGGTCAAAATCGCGCTCAAAGAAGTCGGTTACAAACATACATACAAACATACAGGTGAAGCTAATATAAGGCGTATAAAAAAAACCTGACACGACTGGTAGACATTTTATTGTTTATGTAACTTATGTTATGTCCTTTGCATAGGATACTGGCTCCTGGGGTAACACAGCACTTCCTTTTTCTGCCACCAATCACTAGTGCGATATCAATATAATATTTTGTTTGACGCGTCGAAAAAAATTGAAGATGACAGTTAATAACTATTTTGAACAATGCACGCACACTAAAGTAATAATAAGCCTGGCTTCTTTTCATCGGTTGTCTAGAAAAAACTTCTATATATTATAGTGATATTACTAAATGCTTGCTCACACTTCACGTTGCAACTCATGATCGCGGTCAAGCGCGGTGGACGTGACGATTGTGTTCACATTGGCCGCAAGGCGTTTGCTGGATCGAGTTGGTCGTGTTGTCAGTGATTTGAAAATATGGACGACTACTATCTTTATTTATCAATTGAAAATTCACACCTGCTACAGGTTACATTTGGTTGGAGGGTGGTGGTCATCTTCTCCCACGGTGACCAGCCGGATTGGGGTCCTGATTTCTTTTTTGGTAGTCTGTTTGCATGGTATTGTGTTCTCACTCGGGATGTCAAGACAAAGATCGTGATCGAGTTACGTAATCAAAAATGTTGTTCATGTTTGTTTTCTTAATAGCTGGCCTGTTGCTGGTCGTTTTTTCGTTAGGTGACTCTTTTGGGTCTCTTTTCCTTTTGATTAGGTTGATTTCTTTTGGATCTTTTGTTATTAGTTTATCTTTCTTTAAGTAGGCAATCTTTCCTTTCTCCTTTTAATAGTTGGGGTATGAGTTCCTTTCTTTTAAGTAATACCTGGATCGATCAGGGCAAGGACAGGGAGAAATGGAAAAAGTTGGAGGAGGTCTATACCCAAAATGGGGTCCATAACCAAGAAAAAATAATGGTCACTTTAAATAAAACTAACATTAAATTTTAAGATCTTTCAACTACTAACATTTGTTTGTAAAATAAGGGTTATGGAATAAATGGCTTATTATTATTATATTATTACAGGTTACATTATCTCTGGACCTCGCTAGAACGTGAAGCCCCCTCCCGTTTACCTCTAGTCCTATTGCCTCTGTACGTTTTGCAGTTTCATTGCCGTTAGGTACATGTGATATTTTCGTGTTATCACTGCTTTGTTTTTAATGTTTTCATTGTTACGTTTTGATTTTTCTCGATAATAGTTCTGTAGTTTGTGTTGGAATAATAGCGCTGCCAGATAATAGACACTTTTTTACTTAACCCAGTTTCATTGATTTTTAACCGACTTCAAAAAATAAGGAGTTCTCAATTAGTCGGTATGTAGTTTTTTATGTTTGTTTGGTCAGAACGTTCGACTGGGTGAACCGATTTAGGTAGGTTTGTAACTACATACATAGTTAGGTATAGGTTAGATGTGCTTGAGTCGCAAGCACGCGTGAGGAGGCGATAGGCGAGAGCGAGGACGCGGCGGGAGGACACCGATTCCGAAATTAGAGTTTAGAATTCGATTAGAAATCTAGAATTAGATCAATTAATTAGATTGTATAAAAATACGCAATAATTTTTATACTTTTTAGTGCATATTATAGCTATTTTTTTTGGAATAGTGTTTTTTTTTTATTCACCATTATAATAATAATAATCAGCTAATCAGCATCACAACACACACCACACACAGAAAAAATAAATCGTTTTTTATAATATCCTAGTGATACGAGGGCGGCACTGAAAATTTCGGGAATCAAGGAAGTGACAACATTACTATTTAAAAATGTATTTATTGCTTTTCGAAATATTCTCCGCGAAATTTGACACATTTTTCCATACGATGGAACCAATCATTGAAGCAACCATTCCATTCGGAAGTTGGGGTCTCGAAAATGACCGTTTTGTAGGCGTCCACAGCTTCTTCAGGTGATGAAAATCTCTGACCACGCAATTTATTCTTTATTTTAGGGACAGTATAGAAATCATTAGGGCTTAGGTCGGGGCTGTACGGCGGATGGTCTAATAATTCTATGTTTTCTTGCTCTAAAAACTCTTTTGTTCTGTGCGCGGTGTGAAAACTCGCATTGTCGTGATGGAGGATGATGCGGCGGTTGCAGTTCTCTTTACGGAGTTCAGAAACGACCTGTGGCAAACAAATGCTAGCATACCATTCTGCATTAACCGTTCTTTGTCCCTCAAGAGTAATACTCGCAACATGGCCGGTTTTGGAGACAAACGTGGCCACCATTTTTTTTGCAACACTCCGTGAACGAACTATTTTTGTTGGCTTTAACTCATTTTCGAACACCCAAACTCGTGACTGGTTTTTTGTATTTAACACATGCCAATGTCTAAAGTTGCCTGAATTTCGCGGTATGTCACATGTCGATCTTCCTCAATCAGCTTACGCACAGCATAAACGTTTTCATTGGTGACTGCAGTTTTTGGACGACCTTGACTAATCATCACTGAGCTTGACACGTCCACGTTGAAATTCAGAAAACCAGCGATAAATTGTGGTTTTGGATGAGGCTTCATCACCAAATGCAGAAATCATCCGGTCAGCACACTGTTTTTGTGGTAAACCACTTTGAAAGTCATAATAAATCATCGCTCTAGAATTTTCTCGAGTGAATTCCATTTTCTCAACGACTAAACAAGTTTGACAAGACCTTGTGACAAGACCGAGAATCTTTTTTTAAATAAATAAATGGTATTCGATTTTTAAAACCAAGGAGTTTTCAATTAAAAAGATTTTAATATGACAGGAACAGTGGAAATATTCCACTCCCGATAATTTTAGTGCAGCCTATGTAATTATTAAATTGTTATATACTTATCATTAACAAACATGCCGTAGGACGTAAACATGATGTATGCTGTAAAAGTTGTACAATGCATAACTCTAATTACAAAACATAATGATTGACGAAGTAGCTATATTTTCAATTCCATGCTAACATTTAATTAAACCTATCGGTACGGGAAAGTGTACCAAGAATACTGGCAGCATTTCCGCGTTGGATAGCTAGGTTGATCTGTTGACTGATATAGCTGCCAGAGCTTGGGATTTCTCTAAGTAGCCTTATGGAGGCGCGTGGATAATACTTTGTACATTCTCCGCGCCTCTGGGCCCCACGGGCCAAGTGTCTCGACCTCAAACACCAATCGTCACAAAGATGTAAGACTCGTTGAGAGTTCAGACGTTGTTTTTAGGCAGTCGAAGCAGCAGCAACAACTGAAGTAACTTGGACATGAGAAGGATCCATAGTGTCGAAGAAAGTCGCGTCCCACACCAGCGCCCTTCCCTCTACTCAAGCCACCAGGGTCATTCCATCAGGAAGTTTTCCATCGCGGTGGGTTTGACCATTTGGCACTAAAATAGCTGGTATATTAAAAGCGGCAAATGCAATGTCACTACAATGCTGGCAGCATTTCCAATTGGAGTTTTTTGCTTTTTTTATAAAATACGCGCTGCTCACATTTCCCTGCAACACCAGAGGAATCACAGGAGCGTTGCTGGCCTTTTAGAGAGTTACAATGTTCAAATATTATAATCTACGAGAATAATCCTTTTGCAAAGATTTTATAAATATTTTGTAACTTACTGAATGGTAGATGATAAAATATGTTAAAGGTATGTCTTTGTCCTTCATAGCTATAATATTAAAATTGACTTAGTGGAAAAATTTGTTTAGGTTCTGTACAAACAAACATTATATCTGCCGGTTTAAACTAATGACCTAAACGGCAGTACCGTTTGTGACGGAACTTATATTGGCAGATAGCTTAAGCTTAAGTTTACTTGTTAACAAGTACAATAAACTTAGGCTAATATCTACAGAGCGTACTTAGACTTTGCTCAGACTTTGCTTACATAAGACTTTTTTTTTATGGAATAGGCGGACAAGCGAGCGTACGGGTCACCTGTTGTTAAGTGAGCACCGCCGCCCACAATCTCTTGCAACACCAGAGGAATCACAGGAGCGTTGCCGGCCTTTAAGGAAGGTGTACACGCTTTTTTTGAAGGTACCCATGTCGTATCGTTCCGGAAACACCGCACAAGGAAGCTCATTCCACAGCTTTGTAGTACGTGGAAGAAAGCTCCTTGTAAACCGCACTGTGGAGGACCGCCGCACATCCAGATGGTGAGGATGATATCCTAACTTGTGGTGTGTCATGCGAAGGTGGAATTCGGTGGCAGGAATCAGGTTAAACAGCTCTTCGGAACACACCCCGTGATAAATGCGGTAGAAGACACACAATGAAGCGACGTCTCTACGCAACGCCAAGCGATCCAGCCGTTCACAGAGCACTGGGTCCCCGACAATTCGAGCTGCTCTGCGTTGCACGCGGTCAAATGGATCGAGCTGATACTGGGGTGCGCCAGACCAGAGATGACAGCAATACTCCATGTGTGGCCGGACCTGCGCTTTGTACAGCGCTAGTATGTGGGCCGGCTTGAAGTATTGCCGTGCTCTATTAATGACGCCCAGTTTAGACTTAGCTGAGTGTAAGCTAATATAATCTTCGATTTCGTTTTTATAGTCATTTGACAGCTGAGCTTTAGCTAAGACGGTCCAATGCATAAGTCAAGATGTCGTTTTAAGCCAAAAACCCGACTCATTTTGTGTCACGGCCAAAAGACGAGCACGCTCTGTTCTGTCAGTAGATGAGATCAAAAAGATCATCAAAGGCTGACTCATTCAAATTCAACATTTTTATTCAATTAGATTATTCTTAACCGACCTCAAAAAGGGGGAGGTTTTCATTTCGATCGGATTTTTTTTTGTAGACCGATTACGCTGAGATTTATGATCCGATTTACGTAATTCTTTTACATAGTTGGGCCAAGTAGTGTTCATTTTTTTAATTGTTTATGAAAATTTTTGTCTACGTGGATGATGTAATTGTTTTTTATGTACGCCTTTTTAGGAGTATTTTAGTAGTCGATGCCAAGTCAAATGTAAGTACCTACACCCTCCACGCGTGACTTTGAGCGGGATAGCTTCGTCTAGAACAAAACAACCACAGCGAACAGACACGCGTGGCCAGACAACCTTAATAATTACACAGTAAGTAAGCTGTGTATAATATTAAGTTTTATTTTGTGCAGGGCTTGGCACTGACTTAAAACCTAACAATATGTAGTACATACAAACAATAATATTTTATTAATATTAAAGGTAAAGGTTTGCATAAGAGATGAAATAAAATAAATTTTTAGTTATTTGATACTTTAAAATTTTTGAAGTCGGTTTTTGTAAACGTCGTTATTTTAAGATCGAAGAAATAGGTTGGATGAGAGCAGCGTAGGACCGATCGTCATAGCGATCTTTGGGGGAGGCCTTTGTCCAGCAGTGGACGTCTTCCGGCTGATGACAATGACAATGATGTTAAAAATACTTTTGAGTCGTCGATTAATTTTTCCAGCCAACTACGGCTTGGTAAAGCTACATATGTTGTGAAATATTGTCAAGAATATCACGGATAACTTTTATAAAATAATTATTATTCAATAGTAGCAGTAATATCAAAGAATTAACAACAATAACATTTACATAAAGGTCAAAACAATATTTAAAACTAAATAACAAGTAATATTACTTTCTAAATATTTTTAATGCAATATTATTAAGTTGTCAATAAGGTACTAACAATAATTTATTTTGTCAATCCCTTCTTAATATTATATATGTGAATGTTAGGAATACATATTTATTAATCCTAATAATTAGAACTGCATCCAGTGCTCTTCTGGATTGGCTGGAAGGAGACCAAAGGCAGCCTTAAGGTAACGTCTCAGGACCTTCTTATCCTCCCGTTTACCAAAAGCTTTGATCACCTCATCATCAAATAACTTCTGGTCAGTTTTGCGTTGTTCAGATGGTACATATTTCTCATTTTTGCTAGCAAAGATATCTTCTCCCTCTTTCCTCTTAACGGTTGAATGTAAGTTTTTTTGTTACGCTTTCACGCCTAAAACACCGATTTTGATGAAATTTATTACCTACAGAGATAGAAAAGAGCTTGAGAAAGGATACGCTACCTTTTATTGCGAAAAAAAGGCTTTTCGGGTTTGTAATAGCGGGTGGAAATTTGTATGAAAGTTCGTCATTATCGAACATAACACCATGAAACTTTGTATTTAGGCACTTGATAAGAAATAAATAAATATTTGTTCTAGCGTTTTTAAAATTAAGACCTGTGTAGGGTGAAAAAGGTGGATGAAAGCAGTTTGTAGTGTATTATTTACAAGGTTTACTTCTCATAGTAAGTACTGCACGTGCACGAAGGAGCATGTAAAATCTAGAAAATAACATTCATGTAATGTTAATAATAATTGTATGTTTTTAACTAGTAGGATCCAATCTCCTCAAATTTTCAACGCGATATGTTATCCTACTTAGTTACATTAAAAAAAACCATTCAAATTCAAATATTTATATTCAAAATAGGATTTAAAATCACTTATTGAACGTCAAAAACTACCACCCATTCAAAAGAGACTGCCTCAGACCTGACGACCTGAGAAGAATGGGTGCAAGAAACTCAGCGGGCTTTTTTTTTAATATTAAATATGGATTACAATGTAATATCGTACTATAAACATTTATAATTAAAGAGCCTGAGGGTGTTCGCTTTATTCCCAGTCCGTGGTGTCATTAAGAAAATCGTTTATGCTATAATAACCTTTCCCACAGAAACGTTTTTTAACAATTCTTTTAAATTTCGTAACACCTTTATTTTGTACATTTTCTGGGATCATATTGTAGAAGCATATACATCGCCCAACAAAAGACTTACTAACTCGATCCAACCGAGTAATAGGAATGACAAGTTTATGTTTGTTCCTCGTGTTAACATTATGAATGTCACAGTTTCTAGAAAATTCGTCAATATGCTTATGAACATACAGAACATTATCAAAAATGTATTGAGAAGCAACTGTCAAAATGTTTATTTGAAAATTTTTAATGAAAATGTTTATTGACTAAATTTTTTGCATTGAAAGCTATATGCAAGAAAAGCATGCATGGAATGCTTGATCCATATACAAGATAGGAGTGTTTTTACTACAAAAATATTTAAAAAGTTTTATTCCTCGTGCTATTTTACGTTTGTAGAAAAAGCAATATTGTAATAAAGAAGGTATTAAATACAACAAATTAAAATATTATTATATCGCATAATTTAATTAAATAATGTGTAATGGTTCAGGTAGATGCTCTTGGACGCCACGGGTTATCCTGCCTAAAATCGGCAGGCCGTATCAGTCGTCACGCCAGCATTAATGAAGTCATCCGCAGGGCATTTGCCGCTCTTAATATACCAGCTGTTTTAGAGCCAAATGGTATTACCCGCCGCGATGGCAAGCGTCCTGATGGAATGACGCTGGTGGCTTGGGCACGGGGAAGGGCGCTGGTGTGGGACGCTACTTGCGTCGACACTCTGGCTCCTTCTCATGTCCAAGTTACGTCAGTTGGTGCTGGGGCTGCTACTTCGACTGCCGAAGACAGCAAGCGTCGCAAATATGTTGGTCTCAGTGAGTCATACATCTTTGTGCCGTTTGGTGTCGAGACACTTGGCCCGTGGGGCCCAGAGGCGCGGAGAATGTTCAAAATACTATCTTCGCGCCTCAATAAGGCTACTGGAAACCCAAGTGCTGGCAGCTATTTCGGTCAACGGATCAGCCTTGCTATCCAACGGGGTAATGCTGCCAGTATTCTTGGTACGCTTCCACGTAATGATAGTTTTAATTTTATGTAGTCGTAGTATTGTAAATATAGTTATAAGGAACTAGTTAAATATATTAGTAGTTCTATTAGAAATGACATCAAAAAGAATCTTTATGTGTAATTAAATATCAATTAATTATTTATACATATTTGGAAAGAAATTATTTTTTTTTTATTTTAAAAGTTACCCCCTTATTCATAATGGTCCGCTCACTTAAAAAAGCCGCTAAGGAGTGTTTTTTCTCATTCTGACTTAGGTCAATAGAAGAAGACAGAGCGAGAATTAGCAAAGCTTTAAGTTAGCAGACTATTATGAATAAGGGGGTTAGTATATAAATTGAAAGTATATATTGAATTTTATATAATTCTCGTCCATTGTGGTTCAGTAGACATAATATGAGTTACAAAAGGCTTGCTAGCTGAAGTATGATACAAATGGTCTAGTTGACCAAGTAACGTCACGGTGTCGAAATTGCGTGACGCACCAAATGTGGTATAACTTAAAAAGTAAAATAAGTGATGGTAATTGACACGCTCTGCCCATTACAATGCATTGCCGCTCAAAACGTTTGATTGAACCCGAAATTCTGAGAGGTATTCCAATAGCGCTCGTCACTTTTAATTTAATTCAATTTTTTTATTCAAAATAAGTTATGAAATCACTTATTGAAAGTCAAAAGCTAGCACACATTGGGAAATTAATGCCTCAGACCTGAGAAGAACGGTTTGTTCTTTTTTTATAAAATGTCGATAACCTGACGGCGGTCGCTCCATTCCCAATCTGTGGTATTTACGTATAACATATGAGTGTTGTGGTTCACCACAGTGCGGTTTTCAAGGAGCTTTCTTCCACGTACTACAAAGCTGTTGAATGAGCTTCCTTGTGCGGTGTTTCCGGGACGATACGACATGGGTACCTACAAAAAAAACGCGCAAACCTTCCTTAAGGGCCGACAACAATCCTGTGATTTCCCCTAATGTTGCAAGAAAATGTGGGCGACGGTGATCACTTAAGGCGCGGTCATACTTCAATATTCAAAAAAATTGGTTTCTTAGAGAGTCGATTACAACATAACGCAATGAAAATATTCCAACGCAAAAAATACAGTGCACAAAGAAGGACTTAAAGAAAATTTGAAGCGAATAGAATCATTGTCATCATCATCAGCCGGAAGACGTCCACTGCTGGACAAACATGTCCATGATGATCAGTCCTGCGCTGCCCTAATCTATGGTATTCCGCCGATCCAGATCATCAGTCCATCTTGTAGGGCCCACCAACACTGCGTCTTCCGGTACGTGGTCCGAGCTGATTCGATTGTACATTCCTGACATTAAATTAAATTGTTTAGTCGCCTCGAAGAACTAGCAATAGCAATGCAATTGATTAATGTTATTGCCAAAATATATAACAACTAGCTGACCCGACAGACTTTGTTCTATACAAAATAAAAAAAAATACTGATTTAAAAAAAATTACCAATAATATTTCAAAACGTCAAGAATTATTTCGTAAAAACTACAGAACTGTCAAACCGTGCGTCAATAAATTCTCTCATAGAAAATATGTCCGTACAAAACAAATAATGGAAATAACAACAATTATGGGTCCCAAATCGAAATAAAAACTGTCCTATCTCTCAAGTTGGACTAAACTGCTCTCCATGAAGTAATCCCCATTAAAATTCGTTCATTAGTTTAGGAGTCCATCGCGGACAAACAACGTGTCACGTAATTTATATATAATACTAGCTGCCCCGACAGACGTTGTTCTGTAGATTATAAAAAAACATACTGTTTTATAGGAATTTGCCAATAATATTTCAAAATATCAAGAATCATTTCGTAAAAAATGCTCCCTGTTATAATGAAATTGTTTCACAGCGGAACTGTCAAGCCGTGCGTCACTAAATTCTCTCATAGAAAATATGTCCATACAAAACAAATATTGAAAATAAAAATAATTATGGGTCCCAAATCGAAATAAAAACTATCCTATCTCTAAAGTTGGACCAAACTGGACTCCATGAAGTAATCTCCATTAAAATCCTTTCATTAGTTTAGGAGTCCATTGAGGACAAACATTGTGACACGAGATTTATATATATTAAGACTAGCTGACCCGACAGACGTTGTTCTGTATATAATAAATAAAATAATGTTTTTATATGAATTTGTCAATAATATATCATAACATCAAAAATTACTTCGTAAAATATGCACCCCGCTGTCGTAATGAAATTGTTTCACAGCAGAACTGTCAAACCGTGCGTCAATAAATTCTCTCATAGAAATTATGTATGGACACATCAAAGGAAAAACAAATTTGTTGTTTTTATTTAATTTAGCAGCATTTTCCTATTTATTCACTGTTTAAACCTTCTCTGGACTTCCACAAATAATTCAAGACCTAAATTGGCCAAATCGGTCCAGCCGTTCTCGAGTTTTAGCGAGACTTAACGAACAGCAATTCATTTTTATATATATAGACTAGTGGACCCAACAGACGTTGTCCTGTACACACGTTTTAAATTTGAAAAATCGGTCCAGCCGTTGGGAGGAGTTCACTAACATACACATGAGCAGGAGAATTATATTATATGGGCGGAATTAAGAATCTAAACCAATCTCAAATTCACTGAAACAAACAAAAAAGTCATCAAAATCAGTCCAGCCGTTTAGGAGGTAGTTTAATTGTGAATCTAAACCATTTTCGAATCCACCTGAAGACACACACCAATCTCAAATTCACTGGAACATACAAAAATATCATCAAAATCGGTCCAGCCGTTTAGGAGGTAGTTCAATTGTGAATCTAAACCGTTCTCGAATCCACCTGAATACACACAGAAAGTTTCATTAGAATCGGTCCAGCCGTATAGGAGGAGTTCAGTGACATACACACGCACACAAGAATTATATATAAAGATTAAGATTATAACCAAGTATTATACATTTTTTTCAAAAAATATTTTTGTTTTTAATTTTATTGTAAATGCAATAATTTAAGTATAGCTGTCTAATGTAATTCGAGATTCGCACTGTAAGCCGACTTACAGGATTCTCCTAGTTCCAGATGTAAAAAAATATTTACCTACATTAATACCAATTATTCGTACTTAAATAAATTATAATACTTGTTGTGAAAAATACAGATTATGATAATTACCATCATCATCAGCCGGAAGACGTCCACTGCTGGACAAAGGCCTCTCCCAAAGATCTCCATGGCGATCGGTCCTGCACTGCCCTCATCCAACGTATTCTGGTCCATCTTGAGGGGGGCCTACCAACACTGCGTCTTCCGGTACGTAATCGCCATTTGAACTTTTCTGCCCCACCGGCTTTTCATTTGGACTATGTCAGTAACTTTGGTTCTCCTGCGGATCTCCTCATTTCTGATTTCATCTCTTTCATTTGATCACGCAGGGAAACTCCGAGCATAACCCTCTCCATTGCCCTCTGAGCGACAATGAGCTTCCTCATACGGCCCATAGTTAGCAGACGAAAGCATTTTACGGATACTTATTACCATATAGTATTTTCTTTGATTACCGCGAGTGTTACACATTTAAATAAAACACTTTTAAAGGATTAAAACGCTTACTAATACTATCTGTGACTCATTTCATCCGCAGTCCCCCTGAAAACGAGATCTGGAAAGGTCTTGAAACGTCGGGTTAACTAAAATAAAAATGTAACTTTTACGCAAAAAATCTAATGTAAAACCGTTACAATTACACACGTTTTAATCCTTTAAAAGTGTTTTATTCAAATAGTTACCATAGTACAAGATATTACAATAATGTACTTTCCTGTTTTTTTTGTAAAAATAACAATTCATTCCTATTAATTACGTTGACAGCCATTTTGTAGCATCAGTTACCGGTGTTCCCGAACCGATATTACATATGGACCTTTTTCACATTGCATATCTTGACCCCTAGTTTGCGAATGTCATGGCGGCCTCAGCATTTTACGTGTCTTTGATAAAAAAAAAATATGCACGGCACTCGGCAGCCATTTTGTTATTCACCATCATGGTGTTTTTTTGTTGTTAGATATTATTATAGAAGCAGTAGTAATGCACACTATCATCATTTGAGCTTGTTAACAATTGTGGTATATGAGATACAGCCTGCTGACAGACGGACCTACAACTGCGTCTTAAATCATATCAAAATCACTTAACGTGTATTTTATGACCTATGTTTCTGATAACAGGATCATACAGCCACCACAAGTAGCGCCCGTTGCGAGCATGATGCATGGACCAGCTACCGCCTACCTCCACCATAATTTAGGGAAAAACCCGCCCCACGAATCCTATCACAAGAACCATTAGAAAAGGGACCTAAAGTAAACTGTAAATTATTACATTTTAATAACAGAAAAAGTTGTCTTATTTACCTACAGTTCGTTTTATAAGAAGTTCATATTACTTATATAGGCAATAAGGACAAGAATTAAGAATAACGAGTTGCAATGGTCTATATTGGTATACTCACTTGCACTAAACGCAAAAGTAAATTCTGCATATTACGAAAGTTGTAGGTATGTAGTTATTTAAATAAACAATATTATTCATCTACATTTGTAAGCGTTCCAACCGCTGAGTTTGTCTAAAACTTATTCAAAAACAGACGCATATTTTACAATAATTACAAAAAACGCATAAAAAGCAAATCGAATCCAATTAGACAAGCTCAGTTTTTATTTTCTATCACAAAATCTTAATATGGCTTATAACTGTACATAAACTTCTAAGGGAACGATAGAAAGCATGACTTGACAAATATTAAATGAAATTTTTGAGATTATCGATTCAAAGTCAGTGACTATACACATTTTATGTACCAAAAACGCACACTACGGAACTGATAATAGAATTCAAACTACATATACGGGAAGTCACGCACACTAGAACAGAATTACATAGAAAAACAGACCGTTCTCCTACAACATTTATAAGTATAGAAAAAACTTCAAAATAGTATGGCCTCGGCTGATTTCTTGATAGGAAAGTGAAACGGTAAAGTACTAAGATGGGCAAGCCATAAGATCGAGTTTTGTTCGCACCGAACTCATATGTCTATCTCGTTCCCGCAACCGAACGCTTTCGAGTTTTCCCGTACAACTCAAAATACGCCAAAAATTGCTTCGAGTTCCAAAAACAGTGTCTCGCGTTTCTGTACACGGATACCGCGCGCTCGTCCGCCATTTTTTATTTGGAATTTTCCAATCGACTGATTAATTTAATTGTCGTGCGTTTTACAAACAAAATTGTATCAGTTTCGCATTTTTCGCAAGTAGCGCCAAATATGAAAGTCGTAAGTGGTATCGTAGTATAGTACTGTAGTCGTTAAGGTTGTTTTTTGGTCAGCTGGTTCCATATAATCCGACTGATTACAACTTGCTGTTCCTTTGCCTTTTAATCCACCTAACAATGACATTTTAAATAGGTCGGGTAATCATAGAAAAGTCTGACAGTTCAAAAACCGTCAAAAGAGAAATAATGTCGTTTTTATTGCATTTTTTGATAAATTATTATTCTAGTTTCGATCCGGCTACAGTGCGTCGAGTTTATCGATTTTCATATTTAGTGCAAGTGATTATATTAAACATTTTCGAATTGTCTATATATCTAGGTGCTTTCGAAAATAGCCGAAGTAGGTTTATATTATCCCATTGAACGTAAGCGTTTTACAAATTGTTTATAACTGTGTATTACACAGTCATATAATATGGGTTAGTTAATAGACTGTGAATGACTCTTAAGTGTGATAAAACTTAAATTGTGAGGGTGATTATGATATAATTTCAAAGTGCATTCCTATTGTGAAAGTGATAAAATTTTGTGGCCACGAATGCTGAGGCAATAAAGTAGATACCTACCACTAATAACGTGAGTACACCGTTTTTCTAGTCACTTCTACAAATCAAATAAAACAAACAAATTAGGGTCAAAGTCTTTAACATTACTATTGGACTGTTTCGGCTAAGAATTATATATTTCTATTAAATTTACGAATAGTAATAACCATTATGTACTATGTCGTGTTTGCACACTTATAACAGTATAAAAATATCTATTAATAGCTGTATATAATTATTTTAAAAGCACACTTTTTTCTTGTATTACATTAGATTAACATTTGAGTGGTTTGAGAAAAATAACTGATTTATTGACTAGTTGATATCTGTATAGTTAAAGTTTATCATTACTTATTTGACTTAAATTTTTAATTATCTTTTTATTATGCTTGATTTAATATAAATAAATACTCTAGTTACCAGATTTATAATGGGTGGCTCCTTTGCAGAGGATGTCTGTGTATTCAGTCTTCCACCAGTACTTTACTTAGCAGTGATTTTGGAAACTCAGGAGTTACAGGATTGCTGGAGCTGCTGTGCATTGTAGATGTTCTTTAAAGTTATGTTGCGTGTGGATGAACAGAGACCCCCAGAAATGTGGGGAAACACTAATATTTCTTGCACAGTAGTAAGTATAAGTCATAGAAAAAGACTAGCTTCTCCTATAACTCATAGGTATAGATGGCTAATTTCCACATCTGTATATTTATTTTGCTTGAACTTGGCCTTGAGTTCAAGTCCTTTTTAACCTGTAGGTTTCTATTCTGGCCCTGGGTGTGAACTTCACACTAAACCCTTCATTTTCTTTACAGTGCTAAGGTTTACTGACAACATTCTTCTTGATAATAAGTTTTAAAGAAACTTGTACCTTAAAATCAGATATTTAAGCACTTTGTATGTGGTAGGGTTCCAACAGGTGGCTTCCGGATCAGATACAAAGGTACTTGCTTATGTGCCACCTACTCTCTCTCTTACTCATCTAGCTGGAATTCTATGCTGAAAGGCCTCTGTGCTATACCACCCACTTGTTTCTTACACCTCCTTAGACATATATATATTTTAAAGAATATCATACCCTGCCCAATAAAATGCTGCTTTTTATTTTGACAAGAACTAGTTTGTCTTGGTATAGGGCAGGTAGATGACAAAAAGAATTTCATTCCATCTGGTGTTTGGTGGTGTTACCACTCGGCTAAGGAGACTTGACATGTCATGTCTCAGATTGATGAACACAATAGTTCAATTCTGGATGGGGCATTACTAGGACTTGTTAGGACTAGCCAAATAGCCACCCTCTCCAAATAATAATAATCACTTTGGTGCCCCCTGATCGATCCTGGCCTGTGCCATTTAGAAATATGTTGTCAGTTTTCCAGTTTGTAATATTGACACACACTTTTTACACAAATTATCTTGCCCCAAGTTAAGCATATATAGCCTGTGTTATGGGTTACAAGACATCGATATATTTAATACAATATACTTACTTAAACATACATAAATTCATATAAACATACATAAATACATTTAATACATCCATGACTCGGAAACAAACATCCATATTCATCATATAAATGCTTGCACCTATCGAGTTTCGAACCCAGGACCTCTAGCTTAGTAGGTAGGATCGCTAAACACTTGGCTATACAGGTTGTCTATCCATGTTCATCATAATAATATGTATGTTTATACAACACTATAGTTTTATAAAAGTATGGACTGCAGTGTTCACAGACCATCCTTACTTGCCATGTTTAAATTATATGTTTTTGGTTTTCCAATATATATACGTTTATAAGGTTGCCAACAATATTGTAATTCACATAGTGTTACAAATAGAGACTGCTGTGTTCACAGAAAATCAGGAGATCTCTTCCATGAAAAATAGCACACTTTCAAGAGCATGACACATGGACCAGCCATCTCTTTCCCCGACTGCTCAATTACACAAGTTAATTTGGGTCATCAGTATCACCAATCAGTTTATTTAGATATTTTTATTAAAGAAATAACAACAATATAACTTCCTTATGTAAACTTTTGCAAGGTGCTCTCTAAAAGTCTTACAAAGTTCAAAATAAGCAAGATTATGATAAGGGATTACACCCTGAGGTCGAAGTGGCATCTGAATGCCACTTCTTCTCAATGAAGCTCAACCTTTTCCGAGGTGGTGGTAAATTATTAAAAGTATTAAAACCTGATTCCTGCCGCCGAATTCCACCTTCATACGACACGCCACAAGTTAGGATATCATCCCCACCATCTGGATGTGTGGCGGTTTTCAAGGAGCTTTCTTCCACGTACTACAAAGCTGTGGAATGAACTTCCTTGTGCAGTGTTTCTAGGACGATATGACATGGGTACCTTCAAAAAAGCGCCGGCAATGCTCCTGTTATTCCTCTGGTGTTAAAAGAGATTGTGGGTGGCAGTAATCACTTAACAACAGGTGACCCGTACGCTCGTTTGTCCTCCTATTCCATAAAAAAAAAAGTATAAATTTTAACATTCATTATAAGTGTCATTTCTTTTCAATTAAGATGATTACTTAACTATTGATTTGATTATATAGGAATTATTTTTGTTGGTCGTGGCATTGTCTTCACTCCGTTATATTGAGAATGACTCTTAGGCAGCCAGAAGAGATATATAACTAAATAATCTACATTTAATTTACCAGTGGGAGGCTTCTTTGCACAGCATATGCTAGATTATGGGTACCTATGTCTGCCGTGAAGCAGTAATGTGTAAACATTATTGTGTTCCGGTCAGAAGGACAAAATAAACAGATGAGCACAATTATTGTAGTGTAAAATTTTTGGATTTTACAAGAATCCTGAGCGGCACTGCATTGTAATGGGCAGGGTGTTTCAACTACCATCAGCTGAACGTACTACTTGTCTTGTCCCTTATTGTCATATATAAAAAAATATACCTTGAAGCAATGGCTCTTAAAAGTGAATAAATACTCATTTGAATGTTTCTCCTCACAACAACATCAGCTGGGCAGGTTGTAACATGTAGATGAGCATTATATTCTCTTGGTGTACGGTGACTCTTTTATTGTTTTAAAAGGCATAAAAGGCATTTATTTTCTCAAAATTGATTCCTTTAGAATTTTTTTTGATGTCATTTCTTATACTACTACCGCTTCGGAAACAAATGGCGCTCTGAGAGAGAAGAAGCGGCGCAAGAAACTCTCCCAGCATTATTATTTTTTGCGCATTTTTCAATAAAAATATACAATATTATACAGTCATTTCTATCACTATAAAATAATCACAATCTGGTCCCAGGCTGTCTGATCATTTAGATATTCAGCATTGGAGTAATAGAATTTACGACAGAGCCATTTTTATATAAAATATTTAAATTTATTTATAGATAATGCATCAACAGTTGCTGGGACTTTATTATAGAAGTGTATACATTTACCCTTAAAGCTATTATGTATCTTATGAAGCCTACTAGAATTAGTTAGCAATCCCATATTTCTAGTGTTATAATTTTACTGTTGGGTTTAATTTATTTCTATAGGTATATGTGACATTATTAATTTTTTTTAAGTGAAACTTCTATATCGACATATGGCAGACTTAAATAAAGAAATCGTCACACTTTTCTGTGACACTCGATGTTAATAACTATGATGTTTCTAATCACTACATATTATAAAACTGTCTGTTTGCGATAAACTCAATAACTACTACACTGGTTTTCATGCTGTTTTTACCAATTGATAGAGTGGTTCCCGAATAAGGTCTAAGTATATATTTTTTTTTATGGAATAGGCGGACAAACGAGCGTACTGGTCACCTGGTGTTAAGTGATCACCGCCGCCCACATTCTCTTGCAACACCAGAGGAATCACAAGAGCGTTGCCGGCCTTTAAGGAAGGTGTACGCGCTTTTTTGAAGGTACCCATGTAATTTGTTAAGATTTTATATACATTGGCTAAAATAGAACGATAATTGTGGGAGGTGTCTGAAAAAAATATGCCGTCTGGAAGCCATGAACGAAAACTTGAGATCAAGTGGTTAAGGCGAAGGATTTTTTTACACCCTGTATATGTATACAGGGTGTTAAAAAATCCTGTACTACATCTTAAGGTGTATCTTGGTATAAAGCCGTAGGTATATTTTTTTTATTAAGATTTTTATTTTTATTTAAGTGGTGTCTCCGCAACCGACTTTGTAGTATTTTCTTTGATTAACACGAGTGGTACACGTTTAAATAAAACACTTTTAAAGGATTAAAACACGTGTAACTGTGTTTTTACATTAGATTTATGTGTAAATTTACAATTTTATTTTAGTTAAGCCGACGTTTTCAAGATCCTTCCAGATCTCGTTTTCAGAGGGACTTCACTCCTTTAAAACTGTTTTATTTAAATCTACTTAATATCCATGTCATTTATGGTACTTACAGGGTTTTTGTAGCACAGTGTATTTAAATAAAATATTGTGTTGTGGAATTGTGTATCTCATATATCTTATATCTTTAAACGAGCAATTCTTGTATATATATATATATATATAATCTGAATCTCGGAAACGGCTCCAACGATTTTCATAAAATTAAGTATGCAGGGGATTTCGGGGGTGATAAATCGATCTAGCTAGGTTTCAATTTAAAAAAAATGGTTTTATCCATGTTTGAATGAGAAACAGCTACAATAACATTAGAATACAAAGGTAAATTTCGCCACTATATACAAGACTATTATAGCTCAGATGGGACATTGGGTGATCCGGAAAGCAGAAGACCCCGGTTCGAATCCAGATGTCCTATTAGTTTTTTTTTTGTTCAAGTTTTGTACATTCTTAAAAATCCGAGCAAGGCTCGGTCGTCCGGATATTATATCTAATATATAAAATTCTCATGTCGCGGTGTTTGTAGTTAAACTCCTTACAACGGCTTGACCGATTCTCATGAAATTTTGAGTGCATATTGGGTAGGTCTGAGAATCGGACAACATCTATTTTTCATCGCCCTAAATGTTAAGGGTGGTCGACACGATTTTTTTTTTTTTTTTTGACATTTCTTTTTAAAATTTGTTTCATTATGAGTCAGCATTAAAAAATACATGCAACTTCACATTTTCACCCATCTACGATCAACAGTTACTTTTGTATCGCGATTTTAATATCGGCAGTACAACTGGGTCCGCTAGTATATAAATATATATAGATTAACAGAAAATAATGCATTGTACACTATATTATATACACGGTTTTTATCTAATATACTTACCAATGGAAAGTTTCTTCGCACACATCCAGTGGGATGTTTTTTTTTTTGCCGTGAAACAGTATTACCGTTTCGGTTCGAAGATCCCTGTTATGAGTGAAATTACTAAGCTAATGTGACTTAACATCTTATATCTTGAAATGACAACTGTAATCTTGGGTTCAATTAAGAATCCCGAGTGGTCCTGCATTAGGATGGTTTTGTTAATCACATCTCATCTCAAAAAAAAAACTTTCAAAGATGGCTTTGACAATTAATAATGAATACGGCTGTATGGGCTTCAACAATGTGTACACTTCTATAATAAAGTCCCAGCCACTGTTCAGGCATTATCTATAAATAAATTTAAATGTTTTATAAAAAAAATGGCTCTGTCGTAAATCCACTGCTGAATATCTAAATGATCGGACAGCCTGGGACTAGATTGTGATTATTTTATAGCGATAGAAATGACTGTACAATATTGTATATTTTTATTGAAAAGAGCGCAAAAAAATAATGCTGGGAGAGTTTCTCGCGCCGCTTCTTGTCTCTCAGAGCGCCATTTGTTTCCGAAGCGGTAGTAGTATCTAGTGGTATAAGAAATGACATCAAAAAGAATTCTAAAGGAATAAATTTTGAGAAATTAAATGCCTTTTAACCCTTTGCCTGTCCTAATAATGGACTCGGAAGAAATCAAAAAAAGATAACGAATGACGCAAACGTCAGAAAATTTTAGGAACCGACTTCAACCTGTTACTTTTGTGTTACAGTGATGCGCGCGCATCTTAAAATTATCACTCTCATCATTTTTTCGTAACGCGCCTAAAGAAGTATAACTTCAAACCACTCCCCCTTTATTTCACGAACGGCTCTTTTGTACAGAATGCCGGCTAGATTAAGGGTACCACACAGGCGTCTACTTCTATTATTGTGTTTCGATCTGAAGGGCGCCGTAGCTAGTGAAATTATTATGCAAATGAGACTTTAGGCGAAGAGTAAGCAGAAAACACGCAAACATGGTGTTTTTAGACAAGTTTTGTGGTGAAAGTATAGCATTTCGAGCTATGAACACTACTTAATCCTGTTACACATATCCTTAAGTCTTATTTGTAGGATGCTAATGCATGCTGTTGGTTATAGTTAACACTGCCGAGCCTTTTTGAACTACCACATTTCTTTGAAGTTGGCTTTGATATTGGCTTTGCTACATAGATGGCGGGCCGGCAGCCGTGAACTCATATCGCTCAAGGTCGCTGGCATTTAGTGTCACCTTAACATCTTATGTCTCAAGGAGACGAGCGCGATTACTATAGAAAATGTTATTAACGCAGTCACTAAATAAACTAATAAGTGAGCAGTTATAAACTTAGCTAGTGAAATAACTGGGCTAATGAGACTTAACATCTTATGTCTCAAGGAGACGAGCGCGATTACTATAGAAAATGTTATTAACGCAGTCACTAAATAAACTAATAAGTGAGCAGTTATAAACTTAGCTAGTGAAATAACTGGGCTAATGAGACTTAACATCTTATGTCTCAAGGAGACGAGCGCGATTACTATAGAAAATGTTATTAACGCAGTCACTAAATAAACTAATAAGTGAGCAGTTATAAACTTAGCTAGTGAAATAACTGGGCTAATGAGACTTAACATCTTATGTCTCAAGGAGACGAGCGCAATTGCAGTGCCGCTCAGAATTTTTGGATTTTGTCAAGAATCCTGAGCGGCACTGCATTATAATGGGCAGGGCGTATCTATACCGTCCTACTCGTATTGTCCCTTATGGTCATAAAAAAGCAGTATTTTTACTTTTACCCAGACATGATACATACAAACAAACAGATAAAAACTAAAAAAACTACTTTATTGCCTTCGTTCGGTATTGCTTGTAGATACTACGGCAAGTGAACGTTAAAATAATATTAAAAATATAAAAAAAAATTGTTAAAATATTAATTAAGTGTCAAATTACTGATTACAAAATATTCTTTAGGAACCGCGCGGAACTTTCTCAAATAAAATAGTCGTCATCATGAATGGTAATTTCATAATAATAATAATCACTCTAAATTAGATTAGGTTACAGCGTCTTTATAAAGCTAAAAAATTGGATCGCAATGACCTTTAGTATGCTTAGCTATTTTTTATTTCCCCATTTTAAAAAGATCGGTCGAATCGGTGAAGTACGTAGCCACGCTGGAGTGGCCTCCGCGCGTAGTTACTATTTCGATAATACTACGGATTTTTTTATGGAATAGGAGGACAAAAGAGCGTACGGGTCGCCTGGTGTTAGGTGATCACCGCCGTCCACATTCTCTCGCAACACCAGAGGAATCACAGGAGGGTGTACGCTCTTTTTTTTGAAGGTTCCCATGTCGTATCGTCCCGGAAACATCGCACAAGGAAGCTAATTCCACAGCTTTGTAGTACGTGGAAGAAAGCTCCTTGAAAACCGCATTGTTGAGGAATGCCAGATATCCAGATGGTGTTTTCTGACCAGGCAATGGTCGGAGGGGGGCGTCGAGAGAGTCCTGGTAACTATCGGGATGTGTAGTCAACAGATTATTTAATAAGGATGGCATATCCATATCCGGGAGCCGCGTTGGCACTGCATCTGTACGCCAATGCCAAAATTATACACAGATCACCCTGGGTTAGAGTTAGACAAGCCTGCCAATGCCTCTCATGCTACTTCCCAGCGCTCTTGCCAACTAAGCCAACCGTCCGCATGATCTGTAAATTTTTGTATGTTGGTTCAACTCGCGGGTTGTTGCTCCATGTTCAGTACAGGGACGTGCATATCATATAGGCAGTAAGGCAGTGCGTACCTCGTTGTAAACCCAAATAAATACAGTGTTAAAGTTAATTTTCTTTAATTTGGTTCCGTTATTTTATAACCAAACTTCTATTGAACCCCCACTCATAAATTTTCCTAGGAATCTACGTTAAGGCGCGGACTGACTAGGATTGTAAACGCTACAACCAACCCTACAATATTTGTGTTGATCATGTGGCTAAGCTGCAAATGGGCATTTATTTTACTGATTTTCATTTGTTTATTCAAAATTTATATATAAAATTGAAAAATTGTTCGGTTTAAGTTTTTAGAAAAGTACTAATTCTATTCAATTCTTTAAAAAAAAGAATGTTGTTATCGCTGAAAATTTGGAGATTTTTGACTCCAAAGTTTAGTTTTGGGAAGCAACTTCCAAATTTTTTATTGCATATTTCTAATTATATATAAATATTCTATTCGGTTGAAAATTTTCTTTAGATCCTTCTTTGTGCACTGTATTTTTTGCGTCGGAATATTTTCATTGCGTTTATGTTGTAATCGACTCCCTAAGAAACCAATTTTTGTGGATATTGAGGTATGACCGCGCCTTATCTCCAGGCTCAGCTACGAGTAGTTAGGTCTACCGTGCCTACCTTGCTAGAAAATCAATGCTGCGTGCATTGATTTAGTATCTACTTTACAATTTAATTCCTCACATCGGTTTTTAGTTGCGCTTTGAGGTTATTTTTAAATGAATGAATTATTCATGGCATTTTATTTTTGGTGCATTAAATTTAACGACGCACGGCTAATTAATTATTTATACGCATTATTGTATAATAATTAGTTGAATATGTAAATGGGTTTGGTATTTGTATAAGTGCAGGCCGAGGATGGTATTTGACTGTTGCCAAGTGATCACTTGAGACAGAGTTTATCGTTCATCTTTCAAACAAGAAACTGTCAACTGCATAGGCTTAGAATAATCTAATGCACATAGGCTGCACTAAAAGTATCGGGAATGGAATATTTCCACTGTTCCTGTCATATTAAATTCTTTTTTATTGAAAACTCCTTGGTTTTAAAAATCGAATACCATTTATTTATTGGAAAAAAGATTCTCGGTCTTGTCAAACTTGTTTAGTCGTTGAGAAAATGGAATTGACTCGAGAAAATTCTAGAGCGATAATTTATTAAGACTTTCGAAGTGGTTTAACACAAAAACAGTGTGTTGACCGGATGATTTCTGCATTTGGTGATGAAGCCCCATCCAAAACCACAATTTATCGCTGGTTTGCTGAATTTCAACGTGGACGTGTCAAGCTCAGTGATGATCCCCGTCAAGGTCGTCCAAAAACTGCAGTCAAAAAGAAAACGTTGATGCTGTGCGTAAGCTAATTGAGGAAGATCGACATGTGACATACCGCGACATTTAGGCAACTTTAGACATTGGCATGAGTCAAATGCAAATAATCTTGCATGAACAACTGGGTGTAAAAAAGTTGTTTTCCCGATGGATACCGCATTTGCTCTGTGAAGAACAAAAAGCGGCTCGCGTTATTTGGTGCGTCAGAACTCTCGAAAGATTCCACGCAGGATCCTCAAATGATGTATACAACATCGTATCAGGTGACGAATCCTGGATATACGCGTACGAACCCGAAAAAAAAACCAGTCACGAGTTTGGGTGTTCGAAAATGAGTTAAAGCCAACAAAAATTGTTCATCCACGGAGTGTTGCAAAAAAAATGGTGGCCACGTTTGTCTCCAAAACCGGCCATGTTGCGACTATTCCTCTTGAGGGACAAAGAACGGTTAATGCAGAATGGTATGCTAGCATTTGTTTGCCACAAGTCGTTTCTGAACTCCGTAAAGAGAACTGCAACCGCCGCATCATCCTCCATCACGACAATGCGAGTTCTCACACCGCGCACAGAACAAAAGAGTTTTGAGAGCAAGAAAACATAGAATTATTAGACCATCCGCCGTACAGCCCCGACCTAAGCCCAAATGATTTCTATACTTTCCCTTAAATAAGGAATAATTTGCGTGGTCAGAAATTTTCATCACCTGAAGAAGTTGTGGACGTCTACAAAACGGCCATATTGGAGACCCCAACTTCCGAATGGAATGGTTGCTTCAATGATTGGTTCCAAATTTCGCGGAGAATACTTCGAAAAGCAATAAATACATCTTTAAATAGTTGTCAACATTAGTTGAGTCACTTCCTTGATTTCCGAAATTTTCAGTGCCGCCCTCGTATGCCTTCTGCTCGTCAGAAATTGTTTTTTTAATTTCCATAGCAAGCATACCTAAGGAAAGCTTTTGTATTTTTGTTCATTTTTATTGGTTTTTCATCAGGAATGACAGTTTATGTTGTTTTCTTTATATTTTTACAAAACGAACTGATTTTTGATTAAAAATGCAATCTTTTTACTTATTTTTATGTATCTTCAGAGATACATTGAAATCACAGCATATTATGAAGGACTCTTGGCACTGTATTCCACAGGATACATGTGTTTTTTTTTACATCGGATTTTTTTCTGTATTTTTCTAGGCTTGTGTCCCAAACACAAATATTACGCCATATAAAAATTACTGCTTCACGGCAGAATTAGGCGGCATCCTGTGCAAAGAAGCCTCCCACAGGGTGTTGAATTTGCGTGACGGCGTGCGCGCGCATCGTAATAATTCACTCTAATATTTTTAAAGAGTTATTTATTCATCAAAAACAATTAAAAAAATAATAATACTACCTTTACATACTATATTATTACCACCGTCATGTATTTTTGTTCGTATCATATCAATTTTCGTGTCAACCTTAACACTCAAATACAAGTTATGGAGTGTTGCAGTTGGGACAACTTTTATTAAAAATAAGGCAATAATCCCCAGCGAAGGTAGCGCTTAACAAAACACACATGTTATTGATAAATACAATTAAAGTTTTATAATTGACTAGCTGACCGGACAGACGTTGTTCTGTTCATAATAAAAAAAAAGTCTTGCAGATGGAATTTTGGAAAATCCGTTCTTGGGTGACATCTACTCGGTGAAGAGAATATTCCTACCAAATTTCAAGTCTTTAGCTCTAATGGTTCCAGAGATATCGTGATGACTCTATACCTACGTGGAAATCTCTTATCTTCTTAATATATATAAATTACGTGACACGTTGTTTGTTGTGACTCCTAAACTAATGAACGGATTTTAATGGGGATTACTTCATGGAGTGCAGTTTGGTCCAACTTGAGAGATAGGATTGTTTCCAATATTTGTTTTGTATGGACATATTTTCTGTGAGAGAATTTAGTGACGCACGGTTTGACAATCCGCTGTGAAACAATTTTATTATAACAACAGCGAGCATATTTTACGAAATAATTCTTGATGTTATGAAATATTATTGACAAATTTATAAAAACATTATTTTATTTATTATATACAGAACAACGCCTGTCGGGTCAGCTAGTATATATATACTATATATAGACTAGTCCGTGACTAGGCTATATATAGTATATATGACGTGACTAGGCGTGAAGTAGCGGACTAGTCTATATATATATATATATATAGACTAGTCCGCTGCTTCACGCCGGTATTCTGTGCGAGTGTGGATTAACCCGGACGAGTCTGGCCCGATTGTGCTGACGTCAAAAGACGGCAGCGTGACTCTTCCACTTCTAAAAAGCCCTTAGTCGCCTCTTACGACACCCATGGGCCTGGGACTCCCCTATTATTTTTACGCCCCGGGGAAAGTACAACTAAAGTAACTAAAATAGTAAAAAGTAACTAAAATAAAATTTGAAGCAGTTTACGTGTAACTGGTGCCAGTCTCGTAATAAATTACGATAGCTCTAAAAAACAAATCGTACATTAACATATTTATGAATCTGTATTGAAGGGCGCGTGATATTTAAATTTCGAGGCGTTTTTTTTTTCAACTATCTGACCCGGCATACGTTGTATTGCCGTTTGAATTATTTTAGGAGTCAGACCGTTTCTTGGATATTACAACATTACTTTATTTTTTTTAATTAATGTAGCCTAAGTTACTTCGTATTACATCAGCTACCTGCCAATAAAAGTCCCGTCAAAATCGGTCCAGCCATTTCAGAGATTAGCCGGAACAAACAGACAGACGGACAGAAATTGTAAAAAATGTTATTTTGGTGTACCGTACCTATATATATTGACTAGCTGACCCGCGCTATTCACGCGATAGTTTTATAAGTAATAAAATATTGCCTATATTATAGCCTGTACATCATTTTGTTCTATTGTCAATAGTTTTTGCAGCGCACGCAAAAATAGGTTTTCGATTTTACATGGTTGTGTTTTCGGTTATTTAGTACCAGAGATTAGCGCGTTGAAACAAACAAACAAACACTGCAGCTTTATAATATTAGTATAGATATATACATGTAGTAAAAAACGGTTATTTCAATATTACAAACAGACACTCCAATTTTATTTATATTATGTATAGATTACGCTTTTAAAATATTCATACGGGAAACTTGGTCGTCAGCGAGCTATAACTTTGTAATTGTACTCCATGTTATTTGCTACCATAGACTTAGGAATACAATATCTTATAGACAGGGGCGTGCATATAATATAGGCAATAAGGCAGTGCCTAGCTCACTATGAACTTAAATAAATATAGTGTTAATGTTAATTAAGTTTAATTTGGTTCCGTTATTTTATTACCAAACTTCTAATGAACACCCACTCATTGACGACTTGTATAGCCGAGTGGTTAGCGATCCTACCTACTAAGCTACAGGTCCCGGGTTCGAATCACGGTAGGTGCAAGCATTTATGTGATGAATATGGATGTTTGTTTCCGAGTCACGGATGCTTATATTTATTTATGTATGTTTATATAAATTTATGTATGTTTAAGTAAGTATTTATGTATTTAAATATATCATTTATTGAATTAGGCGTTACTTTGCGGAATTCCATAATTATACAAATGATTTGAGTTTTCTTTAGTGTTAATTCCGCCAAAATTTGTTTTTAAAACAATTCGACACGTGTTTCGCCTCTACACGAGGCATCCTCAGAACGTGTTGTCTCGCCAAAATCTGGCACGAGACTGATAGTCATTTACTGACATTAATTAGTCTCGTCTTGTATTAAATATATCATTGTCTTGTAAACCATAACACAGGCTATATATGCTTAACTTGGGGCAAGATAATTTGTGTGAAAAGTGTGTCAATATTATTATTATAAAATTTTCCTTACGCTCGATAATAAATGCCTACGGTAAGCATTTTTGCTTATTCCTTGCTAGAAAATCAGTGACTATATATGGCTTACGGCGGTTCCCAATATTCAGTCTATCTCTTACTTGAGATAAAAATCGTAACTATCGTTGACTTTTCTGTCCCAATATACTTATCGACGGTAACTCACCTGATCCGTACACGTTGTCTGTCAATGGGTCGACGTAAAGCTTACCAGCGATAGAAGTTTGTATGGATATTGCAATTCGCGCGTCCCAATATAAGGCGATAAGAATGACTTATCGGGTATATTGGTACAGCTTCAGATTATTGTCGGCTTATTACTGACAGTAGACGGTAGTAATTTATCTTCTATCTGTAGATAGTATATCGGGAACGGCCGTTAGTATGGGTCTATCTATTGTGCTAACGACGTTTTTAGACACAGTAATCTTTATTTAAATAAAATGATGGAGGATTTCATTTGTGCGCGCATCACGGACGAACTACTGGATAGATTTTAATTAAGTCTTCTAAGTTTATTTTTAGTTTAAGTTTTGTTTAGTTATCTAATAAAAAAATATTGCTATATCTTTATCTTCTAATATATAAAATTCTCGTGTCATGGTGTTGAACACTGAACTCCTCCGAAACGGCTTGACCGATTCTCATGAAATTTTGAGTGCATATTGGGTAGGTCTGAGAATCGGACAACATCTATTTTTCATCCCCCTAAATGTTAAGGGTAATCCACACGAATTTTTTTTTTTTAATTTTTTCCCATCACCCATCTACGATCAACAGTTACTTTTGTATCGCGATTTTAATATCGGCAATACAGCGCTTGCTGGGTCAGCTAGTTTCAATATATATCCACTGCTGGACAAAGGCCTCCCCCAAAAATCGCCATGACGATTGGTCCTGCGCTGCCCTCATCCATTTTATTCCAGCGATCTTGACCAGATCGTTGGTCCATCTCCTGGGGGTCTACCAACCAGGGCCGGATTTAAACTTAATGACGCCCCTGGGCACCGGGAAAAAAACCGCCCCAATACTGGAATTTTACTTAAACTTATAAGTTTATATATTTTATTTTTCAAAACTAAAATAACTAATTTATTGCAGAAACTTTATCAAAAAAAAAAAAATACTAATTAAATTTCTGTTATATCTGTTCTGTTATTTCTGTTATATTTAATTAAACGTCTGTCGGGTCAACTAGTTGTTACATAAAAATAATTTAATGATATTTAATTAGAGCTTATTTAAGTAAAGTATGCGGTATAATAATAGTTTTAATTACAATATTGTTTTTTCAATAAACGTAAAAAGGCGCAAAGAGTATTTTTTTAAAGATTTTTTTAAGAATAACTTACATTACATAAGTACACTCACACTTTTTTTTTTTAATAAATAAAAAATGTTACTTTTTAATCAAATCGACCGGTTATATTGTTTGGTTACAGTTTCGAAAAACAACGGACATATTGTCAATACAATCCGCTCCAAACGGAAATCCTTACATAACAATCAACATATAATAATAGGTACAGTCGACTCTCATTAATACAAACTGGGGATAATTCGTACCTCTCTATAATTCAAAGTCATCACGAGTTCCCTACAAAATCTCTCTATATTTCGAATTTAATCAATACATTTTGATGCACTTGGTAATTTGAACCAATAAATTATTGCTAAGTAACAAAACGACGCGTTAATTCGAACTCATCGGCGTCAACCACTCGAAAATTTATTTATTTATTTAGGCACACAAACAAACTACAATAAATGTTTGAATTAAATAATATAGTATACAATATATATATATATATATATATATGTATTTACATATCTGTATTGTAGTTCACTAATAGCGTACACAGCATGCTTTTTACATAGGTAACAAAATTTTAGTATCTGAATACAGCATAAACACTAAAACGAAATATATTAAACTATTCATAAACCATTTAAAATGATTACAATATTATGTGTTATAAATATAATTTCAAATATATTATTTTTTGACAATATTCGTGAATTCTGCCAAACTTTGACTAAATATGTCTAGGTTTTTTATTTTTATGAGACAATTCATTATAATATCTACACATACGCACAAGGGGATTATAATACGAGGTATTATTTTTTCAATTCAAAGTTGCAAAGAGAAAAATACAGAAAGATTGTACTTAAGCACATTTTTATACAAGTTCAAATGTGTGTATTACAGGAGCCTTTGTTTTTGATTTAGTTGGTTTTGTCAGTTTCTAATATTCTTTCGTTGGTTTTATACAGATTAAAGTTTGTGTTAGTTATGGGTCCTAAAAAGTATAAATGCTTGGCGATTGCTGAAAAGAAGAAGTTAATCGAAAAAGTAGAGGGAGCTGAGAAGAAAATTGATGTTGCAAATGAAGTTTAGATTCCTCTTTAGTACTTTTGTATGAACATGAAAGTAGCTCTCTAAACTTTTGTCATTGTTAAAGAGTTGCAGTTAATAAATAGTAACTGATCAACAGTGAAAAATTCGAAGTTTAATTTATTTTCTCTCAAGAATTTCAAACACTATCGAGTATTCGTAATATTGTAAGAGTCTCTAGAGTTTCAAATTAACGAGAGACAGCTGTACTTGCACATTGAACAAGTCGCTTACTGAAAATACGTACTATAGTAATAAAAAATATATTTAAATATGTATGTACTTAATCTTATTTTTTTTTCTCCTCTTTTGTGGCTATATCTAAAAGTATATATGTATTTTTTTATGCCAATAAGGGACGAGATGAGCAGGACGTTCAGCTGATGGTAATTAAACAATGCAGTGCCGCTAAGATTCTTGAAATACCCAAATTTCCGAGTGGCACTACAATTGCGTTCGTCAGCTTGAGTCATATGATGTTAAGTCTCATTTGTCCAGTAATTTCACTAGCTACGGCTCCCTTCATACAAAACACTAATGTTTACACATTACTGCTGATAAATGCCCTTAGTCGCATCTTACGACATCCTTGGGCCTGGGACTTCCATATTCTTTTTATGCCCCGGAGAAGCTGAGGAGGTAGTGGAACTACAGCTTGGCTGAATGTTTACGAATTCCCTATCAAAATCGGTTATTTTAAGGCGAAGAGTAAGCAGAAAACACGCAAACATGGTGTTTTTAGACAAGTTTTGTGGTGAAAGTATAGCATTTCGAGCTATGAACACTACTTAATCCTGTTACACATATCCTTAAGTCTTATTTGTAGGTTGCTAATGTTTGCTGTTGGTTATAGTTGACACTGCCGAGCCTTTTTGAACTACCACTTTTCTTTGAAGTTAAACAAGTTTTTTGGCATGGCGTGACGCATTTTTTTGGTACTTCTCTCAGAAAAGTTATTCTTATAGCTTGTACTTTTTTGTGTAGGTTCATTTATTCAGATTAGTAGTGAATAACGAGGATTGTGAGCATATAAACTGTTTTCCACGCAAGAATTTTGAAAATATTGGCTTTGTAAGATAGATGGCGGGAACTCATATCGCTCAAGGTCGCTGGCATTTAGTGTCGCCTTAACAAAAGTACCGCTTTCCATTTCCATCTTGATGTATCTCTGTTAGAGTTGTTCTTCTCACTCGTGTATTGTTACTCTATGGTTTTAAGTGCAACCTTTTGAAGGTACCCTCCCATCAAGTGATCCCCGGCTGCCCTGAGCGTGACAGATCACATTTAGAAAGCTAGTTGCACACGGTGTACACGTACGGGAAACCAGTATAAAATGTCTGTACAAAAACGTCCATAATGGTTTGCATTCAATTTTGTAGTGTAAGAGCTGCTGATATATTATTTACATTCTATTTAAAAGACAGCTTATGTGGAATAATCATTTCCGTTTCTCTGTTTCAATTTTATAATATTAAAAATATTGTATTCTTATAATATTTCGATCGAAACAAGAAATCTAATTAGTAACTCTATGACTTGTTTTTATAAAATAACTAGCTGACCCAGCAGACAACGCGTTGTATTGTCGATATTAAAATCGCGATACGAAAGTAACCGTTGATCGTAGATGGGTGAAAATTTGAAGTTGTGTGTATTTTTTAATGCTTAAATTTAAAGAAAAATGTCAAAAAAAATTGTGTGGACCACCCTTAACATTTAGGGGGATAAAATAAAGATGTTGTCCGATTCTCAGACCTTCCCAATATGCACTCAAAATTTCATGAGAATCGGTCAAGCGGTTTCGGAGGAGTTCAAAGTTTAACACCATGACACGAGAATTTTATATATTAGATTTAACTAAAATTATGGCGAATTTGGCCGATGGCGTTTTTCTTACAGTACAGTACTGTTAAGTAGAACTGTATACATATGTTATATTTTTGCCTAAAGTTGTATACGCTTTTACAACATGATCTCAGAAAATGGGTGGTATTTTATATGCTTTTTAGAATCAAAATATTTGGATTTGAATATGTATCACTACATATTATAAAACGAAGTCTTCCGCCGCGTCTGTCTGTCTGTCTGTTCGCAATAAACTCAAAAACTACTACACCTATTGTCGTGCTGTTTTCACCAATGGATAGCGTGATTCTCGATACATTAACGATGTTTTTTTTTATGAAAATAAGGAACGAGACGAGCAGGACGTTCAGCTGATGGTAACTGATACGCCCTGCCCATTACAATGCAGTGCCGCTCAGGATTCTTGAAAAACCCAAAAATTCTGAGCGGCACCACAATTGCGCTCGACACCTTGACACATAAGATGTTAAGTCTCATTTGCCCAGTAATTTCACTAGCTACGGCGCCCTTCAAACCGAAACACAGTAATGCTTACACATTACTACTTCACGGCGGAAAAAGGCGCCGTTGTGGTACCCATAATCTAGCCGGCATCCTGTGCAAAGGAGCCTCCCACTGGTACATTGGAGGTGTCGAAAAGAAATAAGTCCTCTGGGAGCGTTGAACGAAAACACTGATCTTTCATAGTTCTACAGAACAGTCCGCGATGGCATATGCCCATCACTTAAAGATAACATACTGTATCAATTTTAATATTTTTAAAAATAGCAATTACATAAAAGCTGTTTACACAAATACGATAAAAATCCTTATCAGTTTATTACTACATATTATAAATTCATTAATTTCCGATGGCTTTAGACTACATTAGTCTCGAATAGTTACATCATTTTTAGGGTTCCGTAGCCAAATGGCAAGAAACGGAACCCGTATGGATTCATTCATGTCTGTCAGTCCGTCCGTATGTTACAGCCACTTTTTCACATAAACTATAAGAACTCAACCATTGAAACTTCGTAAGTAGATGTATTATGTGAACCACATTAAGATTTTCACAAAACAGATAAAAATCAATAAATTTTGGGGGTTCTCGGTACTTAGAACTGAAACTCAATTTTTTTTTATCAAACCCATACGTGTATCGGTGTCATCATACATGTATAGTCTTCAAAAATGATATTGAGGTTTCTAATATATTTTTTTTCTAAACTGAATAGTTTGCGCTAGAGACGCTTCCAAAGTGGTAAAAATATGTCTTCTATAAGTCGCATTTATAATTTATAGCCAATTATATCATTGTTTTCTGTGTATTGCAAATAACTATAGCTAAATACTAAGGAAGTTTTTTTTTATGAAAATATTCGACGAGATGAGCAGGACTTTCAGCTGATGGTAATCGACACGCCCTGCCCATTACAATGCAGGGCCGCTCAAGATTATTGAAAAACCTTTCCTTCCTTAAAGGCCGGCAACGCTCCTATGATTCCTCTGGTGTTGCAAGAGAATGTGTGCGGCGGTGATCACTTAACACCAGGTGACCCGTACGCTCGTTTGTTCTCCTTTTCCATAAAAAAACCCCAACAATTCTGAGTTGCAACTACAACTGCGCTCGTCACCATGGCACATAAGATGTCAAGTCTCATTTGCCTGTTAATTTCATTTTCTACGGCGCACTTCAGACTGAAACACAGTAATGCTTACACATTCCTTGGCATCCGATGCAAAGGAGCCTTCCATTGGTAAAAGGTTAAGGGGCACACCCAACTTGTCTTAACTATTACGTGATTATCTTTGTCAGCTCTTTGGCTATAAGCTTGAGACGCCGCGGAAAAAACCGTAGCTAAGAGAAAACTGGAAACGGCCCGACAGTTACCTTGCACTCAATAGAAATACTTTGATATAACCGTATCTTGTGAGCTGAGACTGAGAACGGAATCATGACGATTCGGTGTGAAGTGATGACATTTTAAAAGGTAGAGCCGTCTCAATCATCAAATTCATATTCAAATATTTTTATTCAAAATAGGATGTGAAATCACTTATTCAAGAAAGTCAAAAAACTACCACCCATTCCAAAATGAATGCCTCAGGCCTGAGAAGAATGGGCGCAACAAACTCAGCGAGCTTTTTTTTTCATCAAAAATATGTTTTACAATTAAAGTAACATTTACAAAGTAACATTGTACAATTAAACTTATTATTTAATAGCCTGAGGGCGGTCGCTCCGTTCCCAATATGTGGTATCATTAAGAATGTCATTTATGTTATAGTAACCTTTACCACACAGACGTTTTTTAACAATTCTTTTGAGTAACGTAATACTTTTGCTTTGAACATTTTCTGGGATCCTGTTGTAAAAGCCTATACATCGCCCCACAAAAGATTTGCTAACTCGACTAAGTCGAGTAGTAGGTATTCCTCGTGCTATTCTACGTTTTTAGAAAAGAACAATTTTGTAAAAATCTTGCGCTTTGATAAGTAATTATTTAAATAATGAATAATGCTGTATGGACTTGAACCCTTTGCCTGTCCTAATAATGGTCCTAAGTTTGCGCGTTTACCACTAAAAAAACCCCATTTGTCGTATCACCGCTCTTCGACAACACGTCCCTTACAGCCTCGCCTAGTATCGGGTATACTGGGTCTCGAAATCTCGAGCGATTGCCAATTCCGTGGCCTCTTGGAGGGCAAAGCCAAATTGGCTTCGAAGAAGCTGGGGGTAATTAATAGAGCACGGCAATACTTCAAGCCGGCCCACATTCTAGCGCTGTACAAACCGCAGGTCCGGCCACACATGGAGTATTGCTGTCATCTCTGGTCTGGAGCACCCCAGTACCAGCTCGATCCATTTGACCGCGTGCAACGTAGAGCAGCTCGCATTGTCGGGGACTCAGTGCTCTGTGAACGGCTGGATCTCTTGGCGTTGCGTAGAGACGTCGCTTCATTGTGTGTCTTCTACCGCCTTTATCACGGGGAGTGTTCCGAAGAGCTGTTTAACCTAATTCCTGCCGCCGAATTCCACCTTCGCACGACACGCCACAAGTTAGGATTTCATCCCCACCATCTGGATGTGTGGCGGTCCTCTACAGTGCGGTTTTCAAGGAGCTTTCTCCCTCGTACTACAAAGCTATGGAATGAGCTTCCTTGTGCGGTGTTTCCGGGACAATACGACATGGGAACCTTCAAAAAATGCGCGTACACCTTCCTTAAAGGCCGGCAACGCTCTTATGATTCCTCTGGTGTTGCAAGAGAATGTGGGCGGCGGTGATCACTTAACACCAGGTGACCCGTACGCTCGTTTGTCCTCCTATTCCATAAAAAAAAAAAAAGCTCGATCCATTTGACCGCGTGCAACGCAGAGCAGCTGGAATTGTCGGGGACCCAGTGCTCTGTGGTCGGCTGGATCACTTGGCGTTGCGGAGAGACGTCGCTTCATTGTGTTTCTTCTACCGCGTTTATCATGGGGAGTGTTCCGAAGAGCTATTTAACCTGATTCCTGCCGCCGAATTCCATCTTCGCACGACACACCACAAGTTAGGATATCATCCTCACCATCTGGATGTGTGGCGGTCCTCCACAGTGCGGTTTTCAAGGAGCTTTCTTCCACGTACTACAAAGCTGTGGAATGAGCTTCCTTGTGCGGTGTTTCCGGGACGATACAACATGGGTACCTTCAAAAAAAGCGCGTACACCTTCCTTAAAGGCCGGCAACGCTCCAGATGGTGGGGATGATATCCTAACTTGTGGCGTGTCGTGCGAAGGTGGAATTGTGAGGTTTTTACCGTGTCTGACCAGGTAGTTAGAAACTACTGCTTTTCACCAGGCTCCATTGCACCGGATGCCGGCTAGACTATGGGTACCACAACGGCGCCTATTTCTGCCGTGAAGCAGTAATGTGCAAGCATTATTGTGTTTCGGTCTCAAGGGCGTCGTAGCTAGTGAAAGTACTGGGCAAATGAGACTTGATAACTTATGTCTCAAGGTGACGAGCGCAGTTGTAGTGCCGCAGAATTTTTGGCGTTTTCTAGAATCCTGTGCGGCACTGCATTGTAATGGGCAGGGCTTTTCAATAACCATCAGCTGAACGTCCTGCTCGTCTCGGCCCTTATTTTCATAAAAAAAAATATATTTAAAATTATGTTTTTAAAGTGTCTGACCAGGTAGTCAGAAACTAGTGCTTTGAGCCAATCGAACCGGCCTATCTCTGATGAGAACCACCGTATCGACTAATGTACAGAAATTCAATTCGACGTAATATTTCAGAAATGTTTTGAAAATTTCTCGGTTGTGTTATTTATTCAAAATCGTTCGGAACATGGCCGACAGATAAGCCTTATCTAAAATGTCGGCGCTGCCCTACCCACTGTGTCAGATGAAATAGTAATTATAATATAAATAAATGGAATACTATCTTCATAAATTGTGATTTGAATTCATTCGATTCAAGTAGAAAGACTAAATTTTTCATTAAAGTAATGTTGTTTTGATGTGATTGTTGGGTGGAAAATGCTGCTTCCCTCCATAGAGAGGGAAAAACTCATACAAATTACTTCCCACCTAAGGGCCGGAATGAACTTTAAAAATAGAACCGCTGTGAAGAGTTTTATGTAAAAAATAACTAATAAAAAAAATGCTGCGGCCATGTGACTTTCTAAACAGCCAGTGTGTACTTAGCGCAAACTTCTTTGAGCGGAATAAACCGCAACAATTACGCGGTGAGTTCCATATTTGAAATTTAAAAATTCGACATAAATTGGCGGGATACTAATCTGTGCTTAGATAAACAACTAGTTTTATTTTCCTCATATTCCAAATGAAAAGTAGAGTGTTTAACACGGGTAAAAGTATCAATACCTACTCGGACTATAGCCGACCTTGCTGCGCTCGGGCCCTTAACAATCTACTATAACGTGCCGTGTAATAGGTTAGCTAGAGTTAGGAGCTCCTTCATAGGTCTTGGAATTCAATTGTGCAATAATATACCAGAGAGAATAAGTACTAGACACTCACTGAGCACAAATTCAAGAAATATATTAAAGCTTCTTAGACAAAGAAGGCTTACTATAGTATAGTAGATTATACAGGGCCGTCCCAAAGTTATGGGACATGAACGGAAAGTAACTTAAGCATCGTAGATAGGGTATTTTACTGAAAGAAGACTTTGTTATTTTTAAAAGTTAGTAATTCTGCATTCGAAGATTTTTTTGTAGATATCGCTACTTTTCGAAAATCGTCGAAAATTGACTCAAACATTTTACGTTTTTTTAAAATACTATGTTACTTAAGAAGAGTTATTAGTTTTTTGGCCATTTTTTTGTTTTGCATCATAAAATTCCGTTCCCAGACGAGGCAAGTAATTTTTAGAAAAACTTTAAATGCAGAATTACTAACTTTTAAAAATAACATAATGTCTTCTTTCAGTAAAATACCCTATCTACGATATTTAAGGTACTTTCCCTTCATGTCCCATAACTTTTGGACGCCCTGTATAGACGATAATGATCCAGGGTTATTGTCTGGTTCTGCGCAGGCCACCTCAAATTGTATTATATTATATTAAATAGGCTAAGTTTTTATATTATTTATTTAATTATGAACTACCAACAGAATTACATGTGATACATTAATATTAAACAAGTCTTAGGTGCTAGGGATTCATATAATTACATTTATAGGCAGTTACAGCATGCACATAAATACAAGTCGCACAAAAACTTAAAATATATATAATAAGTAAAGGCTAAATCAAGTTATGTAATTGTTAACCCCCTTATTCATAATGGTCCGCTAACTTAAAACAGCCGCTAAGGAATGTTTTTTCTCATCCTGACTTAGGTAAATAAAAGAAGACAGAGTGAGAATTAGCAATGCTTTAAGTTAGCAGACTATTATGAATAAGGGGGGAAAAGTATATAATGAAAGGTATATAAGAAATAAAAATACAAGAATAATACAAAAACATATTCACAATCTTAATATCTATGTGATATCTACCGCTGCAGAATTGAGTGTCTTAATTGATTTATCTTTAAATTTTGTTATATTATCGCTGAACAGATCAATGGACTTACCTCTACTAATAAATTCATTGTGTAGTCTACTTATTCGGGGTATTAGGGAATGATGACTGAGATTGGTCCTATGGGTTGGGTGCGTAAAAAATGAAATAGGATGCTGTGGAGTAGGGGGGGAAACTTGATTCTAAGCTTAAATAAAAAAAAACATAATATCATGTATTTTCCGTTTATTTATCAGTGATTTTAATTTGAAAGTTTTTAGCCGCATGATATATGGTAGTTCAAATTTTCAAATTCAAAGTCAAATATTTTTATTCAAAATAGGATGTGACTGGAAGAATGGGCGCAACAAACTCAGCGGGCTTTTTTTTTCATCGAATAAATATGTTTACAAAGTAATATTGTACAATTAAAGTTATTATTTAATAGCCTGAGGGTGGTCACTCCATTCGCAATCTGTTGTATCAAAAGTCATTTATGTTATAGTAACGTTTACCACACAAACGTATTTTAACAATTCTTTTGAATAACGTAATACTTTTTTTTGTTTTGAACATTTTCTGGGATCTTGTTGTAAAAGTATATACATCGCCCCACAAAAGACTGACTAACTCGACTTAGCCGAGTAGTAGGCATCATCAGTTTATGTCTGTTCATTGTCTTTTCCAATGGAATAAAATCTTGTGATTTTTCTTTGAATGCTTTCGATCCCATCCTTATGAACTTGGTAGCCAGGTCTCCAAATTGCCGTAGCATATACAAGTTTGCTTCTAACTAGTGTAGAAAACAATATTTTTTTCGTTTTAAGCTTTTTGTAAGGCATGGCGTTTCTGAACAATCCTAGCATCTTGCGCGCTGATCTGTAAGTGTTTTCGACATGAACATTAAATCGTAGTTTTGTGTCTAGTGTATTTCTCCTATCACGTATAGTTTCACTTGTCTGCAGTGGGCAGTTGCTAATTGTAAATTTGTGATCATTTGGAGAGCGTGTACGAGTGAAGCTAATAATAGAACATTCAGCAGAATTCGGATCCATGTCAGCAATTCGATCGATGTCTTCCTGCAAGGATAAAGCGTCATCATGAGTTAGGATTTATTTTGCAAGCTTTAGATCGTCTGCAAAAAAGCATTTTGTATTTATTACACATTTGGTGATGTTGTTTATAAACATTTTTAATAAGAGTGGCCCCAAAATTGATCCCTGGGGAACACCCGATGTAACGTTGATTGATTGAAGAGAATAGCCCTTTAAAGCCACACATGAACGTCTTTCCACGAGATATGATGAGAGCCATGATAAAAGCGCGCACACCTTCCTTAAAGGCCGGCAACGCACCTGTGATTCCTCTGGTGTTGCAAGAGATTGTGGGCGGCTGTGATCACTTAACAACAGGTGACCCGTACGCTCGTTTGTCCTCCTATTCCATAAAAAAAAAGTGATCCACCAAAGGCGAAATAAATCGTCATAACGAAACACAGTAATGTTTACACATAACTGCTTCACGGCAGAAATAGGCGCCGTTGTGGTACCCATATTCTAGCCGGCATCCTGTGCAAAGGAGCCTCCCACTGGTAAATGCCCTTAGTCGCATCTTACGCCACCCTTGGGCCTGGGACTTCCCTATTATTTTTATGCCCCGGAGAAGCTATGGAGGTAGTTCCAAGCTTGGCTGACTGTTTACGACTTGCCTATCAAAATCGGTTATTTTAACAAAAGATCCGCTTTCCATTTCCATCTTGATGTATCAACGTTAGAGTTGTTCTTCTCACTCGTGTATTGTAACTCTATGGTTGTAAGTGCAACCTTTTGAAGGTGATTAGTAAAATACCCTCCGTCAAGTGATCCCCGGCTGACAGATCACATTTAGAAAGCTAGTGCACACGGTGTACACGGAGACTCCCACAGATAGGGAAATATTGTCAAAAAGTTGTCATCAATCATCAGAGAAATCACGTCCCTCAGCAATGAGGAATACGACGCGAGGAGGAGGACATAGCAGAACAACATTTGCCGGGTCTGCACTTGTAGGGATAATAAATCGTACTAATTAGAATTTTAAAACTAATAATTGGAAGCGAAGAAAATGAAAAATACGGAAAAAATTATGAAAATATATTTAAAGACTTAAAAATACTGCCAGTAACTAACAAAGTAAACTATTTAATAACAAAAGATAATTATTATTCAAAATATATATATATATAATATACCACAAAATATGTAACTACTACGGGAATAATATACTAATTAAGGGAATATGTTGTGCCTCAAATTTTTAACAGTATAGAATGGTTCTTCAATACTGAGGGTCGTGACCACCCCTGTGTATCACTTTCTCACGTATGATCGCTCTCCATCTATTCCTGTCTCTGGCGGTGTGAAATTCATTGTGAACGGTAGAGTCGAGGTCGGAGCGGATCTGGTCGGACCATCCTGTTGGACTGCGTCCACGAGGTCTCTTCCCATCTATTTTGCCGACCACAATGAGCCTCTCAAGGTTTCCATCGTCCTTCCTTGCGATGTGACCGAAGTATTCTAAAACTCTGCGCAGACATTGGGAAGACAATCGCGGGGAGATCATGAGTTCACGCAGTATGGAAAGATTAGATCGAAATGCTGTCCAGGGGATGCGGAGCATCTTTCTCCAAGCACTACATCTCAAAGGCGTCAATGCGTTATAGAATGGTTAAGACATTCAGATATAAAAAACTGTAAAGTAGTACTTAAGAAAAAATTAAAAGAACACTTCCTTAACGTCTCCACGTAAGTCTTAATATTTAAAGTAGTATAGTTTAGTTATATGTATACAGGTAAGATTTTAAATTGTTTTTAGGAA